>NC_037679.1:31396041-31601220 GCF_003255815.1 Theropithecus gelada | reverse complement strand
TTTTTTTTTTTTTTTAACAGAAATGGCACCAGGGCAGATGATGATTTTTTTGTACCATTTCTTTACTTTCTTGGGCATTTTCCGCACCAGGACAGGTGGGCTCTGCTCTCCTTCCTCCCTACCCAAAGCTGCCTCACAGCAGCCACACACAGAGCCGTAAACCCTCACAAGACTGTGGGTGTCTCGGGGTGCCCCACGTCCCCAAAGACCAAGGGTCACAGATCCACATTGTCCAACAACACTTCAGACATGGCATCGAGCCTGGGAACCCTGCTGGCCAGTCCAGGCCAGCCCCAGAATAGAGGTGTAAGGGGTAACATCTGCACTTCTTAAAAAAAAAAAGGCAGATATTCAGTGCCACATTTAAAATGGTCATGGCGGCCAGGCACAGTGGCTCATGCCTGTAATGCCAGCACTTTGGGAGGCCAAGGTGGGCAGATCACTTGAGGTAAGGAGTTCAAGACTAGCGTGGCCAACATGGTGAGACCCCCGTCTCTACTAAAAATACAAAAATTAGCTGAGCATGGTGGCAGGCACCTGTAATCCCAGCTACTCGGGAGGCTGAGACACAAGATTCTCTTGAACCCTGGAAGCAGAGGTAGCAGTGAGCTGAGATCATGCCACTGCAATCCAGCCTGGGTGACAGAGCAAGAGTCTGTCTCAGACACATATACACCATGGAATACTATGCAGCCATAAAAAAGGATGAGTTTGTGTCCTTTGTAGGGACATGGATGCAGCTGGAAACCATCATTCTTAGCAAACCATCACAAGTACAGAAAACCAAACACCGCATGTTCTCACTCATAGGTGGGAATTGAACAATGAGATCACTTGGACTCAGGAAGGGGAACATCACACACCGGGGCCTATCATGGGGAGGGGGGAGGGGCGAGGGGGTGGGATTGCATTGGGAGTTATACCTGATGTAAATGACGAGTTGATGGGTGCTGACGAGTTGATGGGTACAGCATACCAACATGGCACAAGTATATATATGTAACAAACCTGCATGTTATGCACATGTACCCTAGAACTTAAAGTATAATAATAATAAAAAATTAAAAATTAAAAAAAAGAAAGAAATAGAAGGTAGATTCATGGTTGCTTAGAACTGGATGGTGGGAGGGTGCTGGGGAGTGACAGTTAATGGGTACAGGGTTACTTTTGCAAGAGAGAAATGTTTTAAAATTAGATTATGGTGATGAATGTATATATCTGTGAATATACTAAAAAATACTGAACTGACCACTTTAAATGGGTGAATGATATGGCATGTAATATATCTCAATAAAGCCATTAAAAGAGAAAAAAAAAGAAAATTCAAAAAGTAAGCAACTCAAAGGGCAATAAATACATGAAAAATATTTAATCTCATTAACAAACAAACAAATATAAATTAAAACAATAAGAGCATTTCCTAGCCATTGACCAGACAAAATTTTGAGAATTTAACAATAATAAGCACAGATGAGGATGTGAGAAAACAGGATCTTCTCAAACTCTCTAGTAGGAGTGTGTACATAGGGACAAATGCTTTGGGGAAGAAAATGTTATGTTAAAATAAATGTTGAGATTAATTTATTTGTGCATTTAACCAACAATTATTGAGTGCCTGCTGTGTAAGGCACTACAATAGGGTCTGAAAATGATGCAGAGAACAAACCAAATAAAGCTTTCATGCAGTTTACATTCTAGACAAGATCAAAATATTTTAACATTCTACAGAGGGAAGAATAATTGAGTGGAGAAGGAAAAATTAATGTTTCAAACGACAAGAAACAGCTGAGCGTGACCAATATCATAGACTAGACAAGAGGATGGGGTCCGGTACAGAGTGGAGGCATTGGCCTATATCATAGTACAGACCTTCATCCACTGTGACAAATAGCAAGGGAAGCAGAGTATACAGGAATTGATAGGTGAGATGTACAGGGTTGGAGGTGTGAGAACATTGGTTTGTTTATTGCTTCCAATATTTTAGTGAAATAAAAGCAGAGTAATCAGATAAGAGTGATGAGGGAAAACAAGTGTGAACACTGAGAAAAAAGTAGGCATTAGGTGTCTGGAAGAATGATAAATTGAGTTGGGAAATGTGGATGCATGTACCTCCCAACCCCACAATTTCTCTAGCTGGATACACAGAATGACCAGCACTCACATATGAACACAAGCACACACGTAGAAAGACGTAGAAAGAGGTCATTTTCAACACTGTTTCTAATTTCTAATTCTAATTTCAATAGTTTATGATAGACAAAAACGTCAAACAAACATCAGCCCATTAATAGGGGGATGGATTTGTAAACTGTGCTTTTTACATATTGTAGAGCAACAAAGATAAATAAAGTAGAAGTCTGAGTATTAAAATATGAATGAGAGTTATGTCTCTTTAACGCTTATCTCTGGGAAGAGAGGGAGGAACGGGGGTTAAGAAAGGGATTAGAGGACTTTAATGCTTTTTTCTTTAAAACAAGTCACATGTAAATACAACAAACTAAATAATAATAACTGCTGACTTTGGGTCTTGAGTACACGTATATCTGGTAATATCTTCTGTATGTTTAAAAATTTCTCAGTTGAGATTTTTATTTAAAAATAACAAATAGGAGTCTTTGGGAAAATTGCTAACCTGCAACATCTTATAACTGATCTCATTTAGTTCAGTCATGTTTTATATAAATTTCTTACTCCTCTTGGTTTAAGCACCATGATCTCTCTCTAGAGCCTTTTAAGAGTATTTTAGTCCTATAGTTTAATTTTTTGGTTTTTATTTAAAATAAACTTATCTGACAAAGGAAAAATGAAATAAGTTAAATTTAGCCAGACACTTGAGGTAACTTTTAAACAATGAAGATCTAATGAATAATTATTTTATTTTAAGAATAAAATTATTAGTGAATATATTATAATCACCATTAAAGTATAAAGGTATTAGCAAAGCAATGGTTTAAAAGTGCTAAAAATATTTAGTTTGTTTATTTCCTGATCCAGTGGAAGACTAAAATGCCCCAAACTAATAACAGTATTGAATGAGTAAAACTAACTTAATTTTGTTTTAAGAAGGGCCCGCACAGTAGCTCACGCCTGTAATCCCAGCACTTTGGGAGGCAGAGGCAGCGGGGGTCACGAGATTAGGAGTTCGAGACCAGCCTGACCAACATGGTGAAACCCCATCTCTACTAAGAATACAAAAATTAGCTAGGCATGATGGCACACTCTTATAAATCCAAGCTACTCAGGAGGATGAGGCAGGAGAATTACTTGAACCCGGCAGGCAGAGGTTGCAGTGAGCTGAGATCACGCCACTGTACTCCAGCTTGGGTGACAAAGCAAGACTCCGTCTCAAAAACAAACAAACAAACAAACAAAAAAACAGAAGCTCAGAGAACACTATTTGTTTGTAAAAAATTCAGTTCCAAATTCAGTTCAGAACTTATGAATAACAGGTTGTAGAATAACTAACCAAAGACAACAACACTGTTTGTGTTTTTAATATCAGCCAACAAATAGTATTCTTGTCATTTATTGTAGAACAATTGTTCCTTGTCAGAGTTAAACTATCACAGCTAGAAACAATATGAAATTATAGTATTAAGAAAGATACAATGTGAGTTAATGTTAGTGAGGAAGTCATTTCAAAAGTACTAAATAAACAAGGCTTTTAAAAGATGCTTGCTTAATATTGTGCCAGAAAACGTCACAAATAAAATACTGAACAGAATTATTACAAATTAGATTTTAGGCACATTTTGAATACAAAATACTTTCCCAATTTCCATCTAACATAAAAGATGGCATAATCTTAAAGAAGCATGACTGGAATTGGCTGAATGGTAACAACTTAAGTAAATATGGTTTATTATACAAAAAAATATATATTAGTGTTATAAAGTTTTAATGTCAGATAGTTTGTCTCAAAGTTGAGCATAGGGTTAGCTTTTAAAAAGTTATTTATTATGATACATATTTTCTAAATAATGTAAACATTCACTTTTGCAACAAAATGCCAAATACGCGAATATATGAAAGTTATTCATAAACTAGTTTATAAGCACATTTAGTTACATGATGAAATTCATGCTTTTTTCTAGTTTTTCTTTTCTAATATTTTATTGTGTATGTTGATGTATGTAATATTGATGTGTATAAAATATATATATAGCATATGTCAGTCCCTTCATATTTTTAATATATTAAAATAAGAAAAAAATAATGGGCATGTGATTCTTATGAAAATAACATTTTCTTGGATCTGTCTCTTCTTCGTAATCTCTCTCTCAGACTCTGGCTTATTTTGTCTTTTTTGTTTGTTTGTTTGTTTTTTTTGAACTCCTCTTACTATCATTCCCAATAATATTCTCTTTTGAGAGACTATGAAAAGAGTTATCTGCATGGCTTCCTGCCTCTGATGGCCACTTCTTCTGGTCCCTGAAACAGATTCTGTACTTCCCATTATCCTTATTTTTGTATACATTCTCCATGCCTAAAATTCCACAACTGCCCTAAATCGAATTTTTAACTTTATGCAACATAACTCTAGTATCACATATTTCTAAGAAATCTTTCCCAATTCAAGTCAAAATTAAAATTGTTTTCACAATTTTATAACACTTGTTTTGATATACATTAAATAACTCAGGAAATAGAACATTCTATCTTATTTCAGAATTTATACATAACATATACTTGCCATACCATTAGGAATCAGGAATGGAGGAGCCATGCTCTGCACTACCCAGTATTTTGCTTCATGACTAGACATTCAATACATACGTGTTAAACTAGATATCTCAGTAACTGCATTAATGTGCAAAATATTAGTAAGAAATTATAGGGAAAAATAAAACACTAAATAAGTATAAGAGCAGTATTATTTGAGACAAAGACTAATCCTTGGTAAAATTTCTTCTATTTTCTAGAAACCAATACAAGTAGAGAGGTCAAGAAGAAAATAATTGTTTAAAACTGGATGCAGAATTCACTATTCATTTATATTGACTCCTCTTTTCTGATTCTCAAACTTACAATTCCCTTTTGTTGATTTGCCCTAATAATCTATCTATTTCTCTCTCTCTCTCTCTCTCTCTCTCTCTCTCTCTCTCTCTTCATCATTTGCCTGAATCTCATCCACTTAATCATTAAATTATAATTCTGAATCATAAAAGTTCATTTTGGTATTATATCAAAGTCATAAAGATACATGGCTCCAAAACTCAGATATCCATGTGCAGACACACTTCACTCACTCTATATTCAGCTGAAACATAACCAAGTACATCCTTAATGAAAGTGACATTTAGTAAAGGATGAACTATGGCTGAGGACAGGCACTTTTGGTTAATCCTTTTGTTGCCAGAGAAAATTTGTTTGCAGGATATGAAGAAATGATTTGATAGTATTTGAGAAAATATCTTTGCATATTTATTTTTAAATAATAATTTTGAATTATGACTTGTCATCAACAAAACATTTAGAAAGTACAGTCATCCCAACAACATAAAATATCAATTATGAGCTTAATAACCAAGCCCAAAGAAGTTGGAGTCTTGAGGTAATATTTCTAAATCTTCTACCAAAAGCTGACAAAAAGTAAGCAATTGTTACTGTATGAGTTGCTAAGAAAAAGGACTTTAGCAATAAATTATCTGAAAAATGTGTAAAGAAATCAATCCAGTCAAACAACAGTAGAATACATGTATTTGCTCCCAAGTATCCTGAAACTGTTCAGAATGGACATGATATTGGGATATAAAATATCATGCAGAAAAAACATTATATTGAACATGATTTGCAATAACTATGTACTGAAAAAATATATAGGTAAAAATGTCAGAGGACAGCAGAGAAAATCCATAGATTAAAAAAATAAGTTAAAAACTAGATATAATTTTTTTCTGGAAAAACGGGGGCCAAACACTTAATAATAATTTTCAAATGTGCAAAAGTTTTATATATAGTAGATGTGGTCAGCTGATTAACTCCACTGGGAGTTAAATAACAACCACAGGGTAAAAAAAATTACTGAAACAGAAATACTAAAGGCAGAAAGTGTTCCTTAAACCATGAAAGCCTTACTATTTGGCATTAATCACTAATGGTACACTTAGATTGTTTTTCAAAAGGTAGCCTGAATAAACTATATTTTCTTTTTGTGTTAAAAATTTAAGTATTGACCTGCAAGCAAGTAGAAAAACTTTCTCTGTAAAGACTTTCCACAATCAAACAGCTGCTCCCAAACTGTTTCCTACCATAGTTCACTGATACTGGAAAGAAGGGAATGGCTGAAAAATCACCAACTTTCTCTCTCTCTCTATCTCTCTCTCTCTTTCTCATACACACACATACCACACACAAAATATGAGCAGTCTAGTATGGTATTTCAAGGCTCCTTGTGATGATAAACGATAAAGGCAAACAAATTTGAGTATAAATTTCAATCACGTCATCCTAAGGTATACCAGGCATAATCTTTTAATTTTATTTTTAATTAGATTATTAATCTAATTACTATTAAATATCTCATCATACTACATTATTTATTTTTAAAAGACTTGATATTTTTAGAAATGATAAACCTTGGGAAAAAAATTAAAACTGGGTTTTGACTTCAAAATAGAATATTTTTAAATTTTAAAAAAATGCAAATATCTAAAGCACAAAGTCATTTTATTCTTATTTTAAAAGGAGATTCTAGCTTTTCAAAACCATTTTTCCTAAACCATGAATATGTTCAAGTGACTTTTAAAAACACCATTAAATTGAAGTAAATAAGAGTACAGATTTGTTCACAGGGTAATTTGCATAAACATCTACAGTTTGTTTATCTAATTCAGAAACTCCAGATTCAAATATGTCTTAGCACAAGTTTTGTCTTGGATGGATAAATGCATCAGTGAGAACAGGTGTTAAAAGATTCCATGGAAAATTAAGGAAATTTAAGTCAAGGACATTGAGTCTTGGAGGTCAGTTCTCTGGAATTTTAGGCATACTGTCCATATGAAAAAGATTCGCTAGACATAACCATAAATAACTGTGCCCTTCATGTGTGCTCATGATTGTCTGTTTCCCTTGAAAACCAGGATACATAAGCTGTTTACTCTTTCAGACAAAGTGTTGTGGGGCCTCCTCTTATAGTAGAAGCTTTATTTAGCAGTTGTGGTGAACGTCTCTTGTGTTCTGACACGACAGACAAGGACAAAAGCATAGTATACTTTTTCATTAAGCATCCATATGAGGAAATCTTCAAGGATGGGCTCACATAAGAGGCTGATGAGATTATTTACACAGATGGGCCATCACTGAGTTCAAGAACAATAAGGAATAAAGCCATGCTTCTCAAACTCCACTGTGCTATAAAACTAAATTTACCATCCTGCTAGATCCATAATAAATAAAATATGTATTACAGGTGAATACCAGCATAACTGATGTTTCCATCACACCAATTAATCTGTAAAGGAAATGGACCAATTGAGATCTGCACCTTGTTTCATCACTCATATATATGTAGAGAAGCAAGAAAAAAAAAAATCTTGTCTAGGGCATGGGCTTGGTAACTGAATGACACTTTGTAATCTTCATATTTGAATTCACTCATACATGATATGACCGATTTTCTGGAAGTGAAGAAAATCATTTTACTCTACCAATATTTGCAGGATAAGGGAAATAATTGCTTGAGTAAGGTTTTCTCTCTCTCCCTTTCTGCTATTCTGACTTCAGGGAGAGTTTACAGAGAGGATGAAATGTCCTGATTAAAGTTTCATCAAACCACCTTCAGCTGTTCCAAAAAAAAAAAAAAAGAAAGAAAAGAAAGAAAGAAAGAAAGAAAGAAAGAAAGAAAGAAAGAAAGAAAGAAAGAAAGAAAGAAAAGAAAAGAAATTAGCCTCTTCATGTATATCACCATGAAATAGATGATTTCTTTCTTTGCTTTTCTTCCAAAAAGGCAGAAGTCACAGCTCCAGTGTGGATGCTGTGCATAGCAGAGGATATGGAGAGCAGGTTAGTATTGAGGACTTGATAAAATCTAGAAGTCCATCAATGAGGTAAATAATCATCACCATCTCAGCTTGTAAAACAGGACAGCTTTCGCTTCCAGTTTTTGCTTTTTGTTTTCAGAGTGGCAAAGCACAGATGTATTCTGTCCCTGGAGAATTTCAAAACTCAAAAACATAGTCCAGGGAACTAAAATAAGCCATTTATCACAAAGCAAACTCTTCTGACAGTGGTGTATCATGAGCAGAATCAGCCCAAGTTTTTATGTCAAGACAAGCAAATACAGTCTTATTAGAGTGTATTCGGCAAGCCCATGTAAGAAATTCATTGTTTAAGGCTTTCATTGAAGGTGGAGTTTTGTGTAATGCCATTAAGTTAAATCAAGGAAATCTGAAGTTTCAATATCTGAGTTAAAGGTAAGAAAATAATTTTTATAAAATATATTGTAGAACTGGCATTCCACAAATTACATTTTGGGCAGCACCACCTTTATAAAATAAAACTTCTCAAGATATATACGTAAAAATACACAATGCCCTTTACCCTAGGAACCTATAAGTAAGCATTTAACACTCTCTAAGCAAATATCCACATCACAGGTCCAGTTATGGCCTCTCCAAACTTTAGCTTTTTGTATGTGGTAGCAAGTTTCTGCTTCTAGCTTTCTTCCATTCTTTTTCCATTAACCAAAAGCAGAAATATTGACAGTTGCTACTAACAGGAGCCTAGAAGAAATAAACACCCTAATACGAGATGATCTAGCACCTTTTCATTTTAAAACAATTAAAGGTAACTTAACATTCTTATGATTTAATATAGAGCAAATGTAAGAAAGAAAAAAAAAAAGCAAGTTACTCTTAGGTCCTTGTTCCTCAGGAAAAAGAAACAGTGTTTTATTCCACTTCTGGCAAGTTTCCCATGTAATCCACTGGCAACATCGTGGCTTCTGCCTACAACAGGGTCACTGATAAGAGACATTAAAATAAGGTGATAAAAAACATTTGGTCCCAAAGCTATAAAAATGTTTTCTCAAGCAGAGGTGAAAAACAGTGAAAGATTTAGCTCTTAAAGTAAACAAAAGTGGAATTAGGAGCAAAACTGCCATAAAGGGGCAGATCAATGGTCTGTCAGACTGTGAGCTGACAAAAGCATCAGGGGATGTGGAGAGGCGGGTATGTTCATTGCTCTCCATGACCTTCATCTCAGAGGTGAGGGGCGTGCTCTGCATGTTCCTAACTTCTCCCTCGGGTTTGTATAAAGCATCACAGGACACCAGAAATAGGGATTATCACTTGGTGCTTGAGGAAAGTAATTTAGAGCAAACTAAAGAAGCTTTATTCTCCAGTATTTTTCAGAAGAGATGTGACTAGTTCAAACTAAACTCTTTAAAAAGTTAAGAGGAACATTTATTAATAAAGTATGATATTGCTTCATAGTATAGAGTCATGTTTCTCTTTTCATGCTAGACGTTTAACAATTTAAAAATTATCAAAACCCATTGCTGTTAGTAATCTGAAGCAACCAGAAATTCAATTTGAAAGACTACCTTAAAGCTTCTGTGGGCTTGAAGAGTAGGATTAATCACTGTTAAATTCATTCTAAATCCTGAACTATAAGTATTAGTTTTTGCTCAGTATCTGTAAGTCACTGCACTAGGGGATAACTAGGATGTTTCTAAAACTTTAATTCTAAAAGGACTAATTATACAGATATATGTAAATAATTACAAAATACAATAACTCGACTGAAAAATAAATGAGTGTTTCTTCATGTTTTATGGGTAAGGTGCTCTATAAACATAAAAAGAAATCAAAGGGTAAGCAGTCTGGTGTAGGTGACTAAGAGCACAGATAGAATGGCCAGTGTTTGAATCCTGACTCCATCATTTACTAACTGCAATGTTGGTTAAGTTACTGCCTGAGTGTCCTCATCTGTAAAATGGAGATGGAAAGAGTATTAATATAGCATGTGATTGCTGTAAGAATTAAATGACTTAATATACGTAAAAAAAATATATACAAAAATGTCTGGTACATAGTATTACATTCATGTTAACTGAGGTTATTATTTCATACATAACCATCTCAAAACCTGCTAACTTTTCCCTAACCCTACCATCACACTCATTTCAAACTGGAAAAACATTTTTAGGCATTAGACAGCACTTAAAACTCTTGCTTTTACTCTTAACGAATGTGACTACTGAAATAGTTTCAACAGCTCCAATTTAGTAGCAAGGTTCCTGCTGTGACAGATCCCCTTCCAGAAGGAAAATGATGTGGCAATAAATGTTTGCACATTTCATCTTAAAATTGTGGAGCTGGAAAACAGTTTGGGGACTATGTAAGCAAAACACAGACATTCAGCTGCTTGGTCATTGCTTTACTTGGGCTTATAGTACTTACCAGGGGAATACATACCAAAAATTCTCTACTTTAAGCTAGATATTTTGATGGCACCGAGTTAACTGCATCCTATTGTAAAATGACAGCAGAGAGGCAGCGCACAACTAAACGGCACAAGTTGGCTTGCCTGGACGTGTTCTACTCTGTAGAAGCCAAACCATGTTTCTCAGAATCGCTGCGACTCACACTCTCCCCTCTACATTATGCTCATCTCCACTCAGGGTCTCTGAGCTCCGAGATAGCCTTGGCATAGCATTTTTCTGAGGTCCTTATGCTGTTCGCTGAAATGCAGAGGGTAATTCAGAAAGTACTAAATAGAGTAAAATAGGGATTGGTGAGAAGGGAGGCAATGCAAATTAAAGTATCTCATCAAGATAGACTCTTTGGGAACTATGAAATCATGAGACTGGTTTTGTAGGAAAGAATGAAACTGTATCTGAAAATTATTTCCAAAGAGGGAAGAAATAAATGGTCAGATGAAAGGAAAAATTATTTGGATACATGTATAGTATTCTCTACTGTGAAAATCAATACCTATTTGACTATGTAATCAGGCAATCACACAACAGGGTAGAATTTGGATTTGGGAAGGTTGGGTTGAAATCTTGGTTCTGCTACTCATGAGCTATTATGAGTCTGGGCCAAATAACTAAACTATCTTTCAGCTTAATCTAAAGTTTAAATTGTATGATATCTGGTAAAACTCTGGGAACATAGCAAACACTCAATAAATAACAGTTAATGTGAAAAAAGTACAATTTTAAAAGTTAATATCAGTTTTATCTCATTCAAGTTTTTAATATGGTAATAAAAGAGAATAAAGATGATAAAATTGGGCTATGTTGATGGGTGAACCTTATTACTTTAAGACTTAGATCAAACTCAGAGCTCTGGTTCTAAAAATGATATTACTGTTTCAGGCAAAAATTTTCTGATGTTAAGAAGCTATAATTTGATAAAGAAACAAAAGATTGAAAAAGTAAGGGAAGTTAAGGCTTGAATCCATGTGTTACAAATTCTCACTGCCTTTTCTATACATCTTTATGTCTCCTGCAGAGCTCTTGAATACATAGTATCTTCACTACTATCATTTAGTTTATAATTCTCTCTTTAGCTTTTTTAAATCTGTGATGAACTCGTCTGTCATATTTACTATATTCTTAAATGAAGTTATTGCATTTTCATTTAGAAGAATTCTCACTAGTTGTTCTTTATATATGCTTACATTTTGCTTATAATGTCTCTTTTTATTTCCTCAAATTTATTAATATACTATTTTATGCTCTAAGTCATGTATCTAATGTCTCAGTCATATGCACAAATGATTCTTCTCTTAATTGTTTCTGCTGTCTCATGTTCATGGAAACCTGTTTCTTTGTGTGACTGGTGATTTTTGACTGTAAATTTTTTTTTTCCTTGAGATTTGTCTGTGGAAATCTTTTGAGATGAGATATGAAGGTGGGCTTTTCTAGAAAGGATATGTTTTAGTGTCTGTCTGGTGTCTGGGGACACCTTCTAGTCCAGGACCAGCCATTTTAAATTAAATCCTGGCCTGAGGTTCACAGTGTACCAAGATGGTTTTCATCTGAGATCTGATGCCAGTCAAAGGTTGCTTGTAGTTGCAAATTTTCAGGAGAAATTTTCTTTCCCTTTTTACTTGCTGCCAAAGTTTGGAACAGGTAATTTCTTTGTAGTCCCCTGAGGATGGGGATAGGTTTATTTCTAGTTCATCTGTGTGCTAAGGTGTAACTCTTTAAGGTCCTGGCTTTATGGGAGGCCTCCGATTAAACTTCTCACCTTCGGCTTTGTCTTCTTTTCATTTCTCTGTGAAACCTTAAAAATGGTGCTTAAATTCTCCTTCTTGGGAAAATGCCTTTAAGACAAAAGCCAGATTTTATACTCTTTTAAAAAAACTCTGTGTCTTCAAGGTAACAGTATGTTGCATGAAATCACAGTTAAACCTCCTAATACTGATTCAAAATTAACTCAGAAAAAGCTGAAAGACATTCTATTTTTAAGAGTACAAAAATCAACGACTTGATTTTGGTCCTCCTAGGAAATACGCAATAACATGAATGACAATGAATATAGACAACATGTAGTCTCTAGATAATTTTCTCAGTATGTCATCAAATGGTCCTTAGCTTCCCACGAAAGAATCCATAAAAATATCTGTGAGAGTATGTCCAAAGAAACAATTTCATCATTTCCAAGGAAATAACATATTTACCTGAGAAAATAAGACTTGGGACAAAGAGAAAAGGCGTCTTTGTTGTTTGACTAGAATTGTATCTGCCCCACGGAGCAACATAGTTTGACCTGTTTGAAGCTGAAATTCTGATTGAGGTTTATATATGTCTTCAATTAATTACCCTGAACTCTTAAATACTTCAAAAATACAATTTTTACAATGAAACAAGATAATATTTAGATCCACATGAAAAGGAAATAGTAATAAAAGGTGACCTCAATGGTAAAAACAACTGTGTACTAATGCTTCTGAACATCATGTATAACATTGCCAACTGTATAGGGCTTTTGAAGATGTTTATATTTCATTAACATACCATGTGTGGTTGATTAAACATTGGTGTGTGGTTATGTTGATTAAAAATCATTCCTCAAATGCCAAAACACAACTCATTCACAATTATTCCACAGGAAAAATCAATTCAGTTCAACCACTTTCAATATTGTTAGATATACAAACACTACTTACATTCTAAATATGTTTATTCTGAATTTTCTCCAAGTGTTCTTTCTGTAAATAGGAAGTATTATCTCTATTCTCCTTTTCCTTCCTGTATACTTTTCATTTATCAAAATGTCAGTCCTTGATTCTAGTTGCCTTGCTTATTTATCCTTTACATCTTAATTTATTCCTTTCTAAGTACTATAGAATTCTGTCATTCTGAAAAGTCTATAAAAATCTATATTACCATTTATATTATATGTTATATAATATGTTATAATATTACATATTACCATTTATACTAACTTAAATGCTATCTTTTTATTTTTCAATATGACTACTGATGAAGTCTAGCATAAGTAAACCCACTGCAAAAGTCATTAGAACTAAGCTTTTTGCATAAGCAGAAGACAAGAACAACTGTAGCTGTAGAAGTATTTCTGAAAGTCGTGAAAGCATAACCTCACTACAGCCAAGTTTTGCTAGCTAAGGGTTGCATGGTTCTGGCCCTTAAGCTTCTCATATCATGAGATCACCACTTTGGCTCTCACAAAGCCTGGATAAGAAAGCAGAAGAATAGAGTCAAAACCAACATTGCACTTTGTTAAGCTTTTCATCAAAGTAAAAAAGACAGAAACTGTGTGCAATAGAGGAATTCAAAAGTAGTTATCTAAACCATTAGTTAACAATAATACAATGTGACAAAAAGAGGGACAGGAGAAGATAACAAGAATCATTTGAATAGGATTAATCTATTCCTTACTCTATTCAGCAATCTGCTACCTATTTTTATTAAATACAGACTTTTTCTTTCCGTCTCATCAAGTAAATGCCAAACCAGAGATGGACATCTAATGGGGAGAGGTGCAAGTGTCTGGAACGAAAATAAGCTGTATTAAGTATTAAGGTTTGCACAGGAAAAAATAAAAAGAAACCATTAAATGATGATGAACCAGTCAAATATGTGTGTAAAGGAAAACTTGCCTCCATCAGCAAAATGCACAAATTAATAATTTACCAGTAAGTGGTAAAGGCATTTATCACAAAACATCAATAAAAGTATCTCCTCCCACATGTACATTTTCTTTATGAAGGCAAATAGGAATTTTCTTTACAGAATGTCTTAATATTGCTGCTGGTCCAGTATAACATTGATTTAGCTTCAAAAGCAAAGTCTGGTAACACAGAAAAAGAATAACAAAAATATGTTATATCTAGAAATTATTGTGATGATGTTTAATAGGTATCGGTAGACCATTCAGTGATAGATGGGAATTAGTTTTACATTTTTTCTGTTTACCTAAGAAGCTAGTAGTTCTTTTTTTTAACCACTCACACTTCTATATTTAAAACAAAAAGAAATTTAATGATACACACATAAATATGCAAATAAAAAATTAATTTCTGATATGCTATAAATTTTGTATTATCTGACTATTATGTAACGTGAAGTTAATATCCAGGAGGAATTTTTTCAGTAGTTCTTCAATTTAATTTGTTAATTTGGGAGCACATTTTAAATTTCATTTTTAAAGAATATCAAAGAATGAAGATTTCACAAGCCTAAGTAGTTCATATTAAAATGTTTAATTGCCTTTTATGTCAAGAAGTTCTTTCTTATATTAACTGAAATTTCTTCCTGTAATTTAAATCCATCTATCTTACTCTGACCTTGATGTTGACAGAGAAGTGGTGAGCAGCCTTCCCATAATGACCATTCACATATTAGAGCCAATTATTAAGTCACCTCTTAACCCTCTATCCTCCAGGGTGGACATATGTAAGTTCTTTAGCCTTTTCTATAGGCTTTATCTCCAAATGTTCCAACATCAATCTCTCTTCCTCCCTTCTTTTTCTGGCTTTTTCTCCTTTGCCTAATTTTTTCAGTCCCAAGTTTGTTCACATTTTCCTTATGAGATGCTCATAATCAGTGCTTATACTTCTCAGATTTTATAACCTTTATTTTTGATATGCATGCCAGTATGTTACTTATTTTTAAATAAGACTTTTTTTCATTCATGGAATGAAAACTCAAATCATATTTTCTATTGAAACAATGGCACAATAGATAAGAATCCTGGTAGAGTGAAAAGCATATGAGTTAGAAACAATAAGATGTGAATCCTAGGTCTGATGTTTAGGAGCTGGAGCACATCATTAAACTTTCTAGGCCTCTATTTACTGTTATGTAAATTGAAGATAATAATATATACCTTATATTGTACAAGTGTGGGAGATTAAATAAGTGGATGTTCAGTGACAAAAAACAGCTGATACTATTATTGCCTATTATTGCCATCATATAGCACACTAAAAGTCTATTGTCCAACCATTTTACAGAAATGACCACAAGTGTTATATTTAACCAATACATGTAATATACCAGATACTGTAGGACATCTAAAGAGTATCACAAAATAGTGATCTATTACATTCATTTGTTAGTATATATGTAATTGATTCACTGTGAGTAGGGAAAGCAAAGTCTAAGAAGGACCTGTTTAAAAAAATAAGAGCCAGGAAGACTTGCAGAACAGGAGGCTAATTGTGCCTGAGGCAGGAGAGGGAACAGACAGCAGGAGAGTAGCTGAGCTCACAGAAGGGGGTCCCATGAGGTCCAGGGCTGAGGGGTCAGGCCACATGTGATGAAACCCATTAGAAAACTAAATGACTGGGTAATACAATCTTTCTTTCCCCTCTGGAATTCATATGGAATTACCTTGGAAATTCCTTAATCCTATTTCAAGAGCCAATTCTTTTTCCTAATTCCTATAAACAGATGGCATCTTTCCCTCTGAAACACCAGAATGTTTTGTTTATATTGTTTTTCTGACATTTACTTTAATTTAACTCAACAAATACTTATCAGAGTGCTTTCTGCACACAGGCAGTATAATAGGTACTGGAGATACATTAGTGATAAACCTAGACATAGATCTCTGCCTTTGTGAAGCTCACATTCAATAGGGGAAAGTGGAAAGCCAAACAGTATAGTAAATATAACAAACAAAATAGTAAATATAGGATCAGAATAACAAAAATGAGTGGGGAAAAAGAGTGAAGGTGTCAGTTCCAATTTTAAATGGGAGGTCTTCTTGAGAAGGTGACATTTAAGCAAAGGTTTCAAGGAGAGCAAGCTGGGACAATGACACTATGTGGAGTAACATTCTTCATACAAAGAGAAAGACCAATTCAAAGGCCCTCATGTGGGAGGGAGTTTGGTAGAGCTCAGGGGAAACAAGGGAGCTGGTAGAACAGTAGCACCATTAGTGAGGGGAGAGTAATAAGAGAATAATTCAGATAGATAAGAGATAAAATAAGAGTCAGGGCTCCATAAGTCACTGGGGAGAATAGAATGAGTAGAGATCGGGAAGGGATTCGTGGGTCACTATGAAGACTGTGTCTTTTATTATTATTTTGTCCAGGCCGGGGGAGGGTCATTATGGAATTTCCAGCAAAGAACTGGCACAATATGACACAGGTTTTATAAATATCACTCTGAATGCTTGGTAAAGATAGGTTGTAGGAGAACAGGATTAGAAGCAGAGAGACATTGCAGAAAATGATTCTGGCAAAATGGTGCTGATTTAGACTGGGGTGGTATATTAGTCCATTCTCACATTGCTATAAAGAACTACCTGAGACTGGGTAATTTATAAAATTTAAAGAAAAGAGGTTTAATTGGCTCACAGTTTCATAGGAAGTATGGGAAGGATGGCTGTAGAGGCCTCAGGAAACTTACAATCATAACGGAAGACAAAGAGGAAGGAGGCACATCTTACACATCTGGAGCAGAAGGAAGAAAAGAGCGGGGGAGGTGCTACACATATTTAAATAGCCAGATCTCATGAGAACTCATTCACTATCATGAGAACCACAAGGGGGAAATCCACCCCCATGATTCAATCACTGCCCACCAGGCCCTCCTCCAACACTGGAGATTGCAGTTCAAAATGCGATTTCATGTCCTTCTCCCATTGCAAAATACAATCATGTTTTCCCAGCCATCCTCTAAAGTCTTAACTCATTCCAGCATTAAACAAAGTCTCATCTGAGAAAAGGCAAACCTCTTCCAACTATAAGCCTATAAAATCAAAACAAGTTAGTTACTTCCAAGATATAATGGGGATATGGGCATTGGGTAAATACTCCCATTCCAAAAGCATTTGGAAATTGGCCGAAACAAAGGGACTACAGGCCCCATGTAAGTCTGAAACCCAGCAGGGCAGTGACTACATCTTAAAGCTCCAGAATATCCTCCTTTGACTCCATGTCTTACATCCAGGTGACACTAATCCAAGGGTTGGGCTCCCAAGGCCTTAGGCAGCTCTGCCCCTGTAGCTTTGCAGGGCTCAGTTCCCATGGCTGTGCTCAAGGTCTGGCATTGAGTGTTTGTGGCTTTCTAGGGACACGTTGCAAGCTGTTAGTGGATCTATAATTCTAGGGTCTGGAGGATGGTGGCCCTCTTCCCACAGTCCCACTTGGCAGTATCCCAGAGGGGATTCTGTATGGGGACTCTAACCCCACATTTCCCCTCCACACTGCCCTAGTAGAGATTCTCCATGAGGGCTCTCCCCTGCAGTAGATTTCCACCTGGACACCCAGGCATTTCCACACATTCTCTGAAATCTAGGGTAGGCTCCCAAGCCTCAACTCTTGTCCTCTTTGCACCCACAGGCTTAACACCACATGGAAGTCACCAAGGGTCATGGCTTACACCCTCTGAAGCTATAACCCAAGCTATACCTTGGCCCCTTTTAGCCACAGCTGGAGCTAGGGCAGCCACAATACAGGGTGTCATGTCCCAAGGCTACACAGAGCAGCAGGGCTATGGGCCTGGCCCATGAAACCATGCTTCCCTCCTAGGTCTCCAGGCCTATGACGGGAGGACCTGCTACAAAGATCTCTAAAATGCCTTCAAGGCATTTTTCCCATTGTCTTGGCTATTGACATTCAGCTCTTCTTGTGCACATTTCTGCAACCCACTTGAATTCCTCCCCAGAAAATAGGTTTTTCTTTTCTATCACATGGCCAGGATATGAATTTTCCAAATTTTTATACTCTGCTTCCCTTTCAGATTTAAGTTCCAGTTTCAGACAGTTTCAGATCATCTCTTTGCTCACACATATGAGTATACACTGTTAGAAACAGCCAGGCTACATCTTGAAGGCCTTGTTGCTTGGAAATTTCTTCCGCCGGACACCATAAACCAGCACACTCAAGTTCAAAGTTCCCAATCAGTTCCTCATCTCCATCTGAGACTTCATCAGCCTGACCATCTCTGTTCATACCAATATCAGCATTTTGGTCAAAATCATTCAAAAAGTCTCTAGGAAGTTCCAAACGTTTCCACATCTTCCTGTCTTCTTCTGAGCCCTCCAAACTGTTTCAACCTCTGCCCATTATCCAGTTCCAAAGTCACTTCCATATTTTCAGGTATCTTTATAGCAATGCCCCACTCTTGGTACCAATTTTCTGTATTAGTTCTCACATTGCTATAAAGAACTACCTGAGACTGTGTAGTTTATAAAGAAAAGAGGTTTAATTGGCTCGCAGTTTTGCAGGCTGTATAGGAAGCACGGGTTGAGAGGCCTCAGGAAACTTACAATCATGGTGGAAGGCAAAGAGGAAAGAGGCATATCTTACAAGGCTTGAGCAAGAGGAAGAAGAGAGTAGCAAGAGGAAGAGAGAGAGCAACAGAAAGTAGACAGTAGCAAGAGGAAGAAGAGAGTAGAATATCTTGTCTCTGCATGACAGGATCAAGGGTGGCCTGGGAGCTTGGAGTTGCCATCCACTGAGATGGTCCATATCATAATTTGCCTTGAAATATATTTATTTGTGAAAGACTTTGTAGATAAGAGCTCAGGATTCAAACTTAGATATATCTGTGATCAAATCCTGAAATGTTTTTTGCTTAATATCTGATGCTGTGGTAATCACTTAAGTACCTAAGTGTAAGTTTCCTCATCAGTAAAATGAGTTAAAAATGCCTGCATGCCAAGTTTTCTGTCAGGAGTAAATGGGATAATACATGCAAAGCATTTCACAAAATACATTGTACATAGTAAGTGATCATTAAATGATAGATATGCTTTAGTAGTACTCACAGTACAATTACTATTATTATTTCATGTGTTTTATGTCTTCTATTGGGTTGCATTCTTTTCTTGCTCTTTTTGTTGTTGTTGTTTGTTTGTTTTAGTTTGGTTTTTGACATAGGATTTTGCTCTCTTATCCAGGCTGGAGTGCAGAACTATCATAGCTCACTGTAGCCTCTAACTCCCAGACCCAAGCATTCCTCCTCCCTCAACATTCTGAATAGCTGGAACTAGAGACATGCACCATGATGCCTAGCTAATTTTTAAAAAATTTTTAAATGTTTTGTAGAGATAGGGTCTCACTATGTTCACCAGACTTGTGTTGAACTCCTGGCTTAAGCAGTGCTCCCATCTCAGCCTCTCAAGGTGCTGAGATTATAGGCATGAGCGACCATGCCCGGCAGGGTTGCTTTCTTAAAGAAAGGCATCATCTTTTTTTTCTTCCCCCTTGCAGAAATAAGGCATACTGTGTGTAGCATTAACAGTGCTCTCTCTGCGCATTAATCATCACCTGTCTGGCATGATTTTGTGGATGAGGAGCCTGGTATTACAAGGGATGATAGATGCAAATGGATGATTGGCCTTTCCTATTCATTTCTAAAGATGACAGAAATTTCACATGTTGACTTCTGTTGGTCAAAGAGTTTTCAAATTTAAGGTGTGGAATATATTGGCAAAGCACAGCAAGTTAGATTTCTACCACCATCACCTTTTAAAAAATTTGTGTCCCCAGTGTTCCTTTGAAGATTTTTTCACTTGCTAATTCTCTTACCTTTTATTTTATGTAATTTTGTTTGGTGTACAAATATACTAACCATGACATAAGAATTGCTGGAAAAGTGTTCTTCTTTGTAAAGGATCTCTTTAAAATTGAAGTCATTTTGAACTCTGTTCTTCTCTTCCAAGCTTATAGCAACCCTCTCCACCTTGGCATCATATGTAAATTTAATGAGCATTCACTCACTTTCATCATCTAGGTCATTGGGTCATTGATTCTTGTTTCCTTTGTGCTTCTAGAACAAAGAGATTGTCTCAATCCACCTATTCCAGTCCTTCCAGTCTATGGACAGTATTTTCCTGCTTCCGTTACACTTCAAGAATAAAAGCATTTTCAATCTACTATTAAAATGGGAAACTTGTTATTTCACCAGACCTAATTTTTTGAAATAGTGTAGTTTTCATGTTTTTCTCTTCCCATTCTTAAAAATGCTTGCAATTTTAGGAGTTTTTCATTTGTTTAATAATAGTCTCGGGACTATCCATATGGAACATTACCCAGTATTTCTTCAAAGGCAGTCAGCTCTTAAATTCAATCCCAAATTAGTAGCTGGCCTATTGGTTCCTAACCTTTATTTTTTTTATAATCTTCTGTTCTGCTATAATACATTTCTTTATAAAAAGTTATTTAAAGTGTATTATAATTACTATTCAGGGAGAATAACAACAAACAGAACTGGGAATAATTAGAATAATTATTAAGGGAATAATTACAAGAGATGATAAGCTAGCAAAGCACTGATGCAATGAGGGTTTGACTGTTGGCAGAGGTTAATGTTGACTAGTAACAGAGACCTTTAGGGAGAAGAACACAGAAGAGCAGTGGCAAGAAATTTTTATTGTGTTACACACAATATTACCAAATATAAGTGATATATTCTACAACTCCCGTCTCTACAATCTTTCCTGAATTGTCCTGAACTATCAATATCAACTCCATCTCTACATCTACAGGAATATTCTTTTTAGAACGCAATTTTAATTATGTTACTCCTCGGCTTTAAACTCTCCTTGGTTCTGTTTGACCTGTTGGATAAAATACAAATTTCTGTCTGGGAACAGTGGCTCATGCCTGTAATCCCAGCACTTTGGGAGGCTGAGGCAGATGGATCATGAGGTCAGGAGTTCAAGGCCAGTCTGGCCAATATGGTGAAACCCCATCTCTACTAAAAATACAAAAATTAGCCAGGCGTGGTGGCGGGAACCTGTAGTCCCAGCTACTCAGGAGGCTGAGGCAGAAGGATTGCTTGAACCTGGGAGGCAGAGGTTACAGTGAGCTGAGATCACACCACTGCACTCCAGCCTGGTCAACAGAGCGAGACTTTGTCTCAAAATCAATCAATCAGTCAATCAATCAATCAATAAAAATTCTTAGTGTGAAAGGAAATGTCTTCCAAGTTCATATCCCGCTTATTCTTCCAGTCTGTCTGCTACTAAAAATTCACATTCCACTATGATTATGTTTAACTCTTTGATGTTCCACTTAATCACCCGTTTTCTTTTCTGAGCTTCCTCTGAAGGATGATTTTCTTGTTTTCTTACAGTTCCCCTCTACTCCCCTATCTCGTGACTGTATCTTGTAGATATTTCTATCATAACTCCTTAGATTCTGAGTTGGCATCCGTTACTTTTTTTCTACTGATCGTTTTCTTTCGGAAATTGTTCCTCCTCTACTTTGAGTGATCCCAGGAGTCCTAACTGCTATGGGACTTTTGTCTCACATCACAGAGGATGAGCTCATGACATTCACTGACCAGTCAGAATACTCCATCCCGGCGGACACAAGGATTGGCCAGTGATAATCTCTTTCCTAATCAAAACAAATCATAGCCCTTTGGGGAAACAGATACAGATTCTATAGTATGGGAGTGAATTTACTCTTTCTCTGAACTCAGTAGGGACACAAAATTGAGGCCCATATGAGATGAGTCTTAGTGCATCCTAAGGATCATCCAGAAATTAAGTCAGAGAGAAAGAGATCCAATAAACTGAAGAAAGGTAGATTTCTGATGATATTGTAAACATCTAACTCAACCACTCTGAAAGTTAATACTACATATCAAATTTACCCATTATTTAGTCAACAAGATTGAATAAATTGCTCAAGATGACTTCAGGTAGGTGTCAACATTTAATATGGAAATATTGCTGGATAGCACTCATATGTTACTGCACTGGTTTATTTATGTTTTCTCTCCTTTGTGTATTACTGATTGTTAGATCTCTTCTACTCAGCACACAGTGCCTAGAACATAAGCACAGGCTTAAATGATTTTGGAATAAATGTTCCAGCCAAGCTTGTTAATCAAATATGAAAATAATTAAGAATACTGGCTCTGGAACCTGATTTTCTGGGAAACATATCCTTGAATTTACCATAACTCAACATATTTATCTTTAAAGTGAGGATGATGATCATAACAACCCCATTAGATGCTTATAAGAATTAAATTATATAATAAATGTAAAATGTTAGTTTGGTGACTAGTACAGAGTATCCATGTAATAAATGTTAGCAGTTATTATTTATGTCTCCAGAATCATCTATATTACCTGTCATACATCCCAAAATGATGTTGTTTAACCTACAAAACCCAACATAGTTTACCTTTGTTCTACTTACAAAGTAATTGGTTATTACCCATTATGCACATACTAGTTTTCTTATAGGAAGAACCTGAGTAAAGCCAAATCAAAGAACAAGGCTAGGAAACTGAATTTACATCAAGGCCTGATGCTGAGATTATCAAAATGAAGTCCCTGAAATTTCAGCCTAAATGTTTTAATCCTCCTTTCTCCATATTCACATTTGAAAATTATTTTTCAGATATGCCAGCAGATAACTGGGTCACTATTTTTCTCCACAGTTTTAGATGTTTGATTTGGTACTATGTGAGGGAGTCCACACAATGAAGGCCCATCAAGAAAGCATGATGAACAAGTGGACAGAAAATCAATAAGGATACAGAACACTTGAACAACTCTATCAACCAACCTCACCTAATTGGCATTTATAGAACACTCCAGCTAACACTAGTGGAATACATATTCTTTTGAAGTGGATACAGTACATTTACCAACACATATCAACTTCTGGGTCATAAAATAAACCATACTAAATCTAGGAAGATTCAAGTCATACAGAGTATATTCACTGACCACAATCAAATTAAGTAAGAAATGAATAACAGAAAATTTTCTGGAAAAATCTTCTAATATTTGGAATCTAAATAATACACTCTGAATAAGACATGGGGAAATTAACAAATGAAAGGGAGAATTAGCAGGCATTTTACAGTGAATGAAAATGAAACTTAAACATATCAAAATTTGGGAGATTTCCTAGGTGGTACACTTAAGAAAAAATTTACAGAATAAATGCTTAAAATGGAACACAAGAAAGGTCTCAAGTTAATGACCTCAGCTTCTACCTTAGGAAATTAGAGAAAAGAAAAATTTAAACTCAAAGTATGTAGAAAAGGGAAATATTGATTAGAGAGGATATTTATGAAATAGAAAACAAGAGAGAAAATCAATTACAACAAAAGATGCTTTTCTGAGATCAATAAAATTTATAAATGTTCAGCTAAAAAAATCACAAAAAAAGGAATAATACACAAATTACCAATATCTGGAATGAAAGAGGTTATATGATTAGAGATGCTACAGTTATTAAAGGGATAATAAGGGAATATATCCTGTAAAACTTTATGCCAATAAATTAAACATTTTAGATGAAATGGGCCAAGTCCTTGAGAAAGAAATAAACCACCAATGCTCACATTAAAATAAATAAATAACCTACCACATATTAACAAAATTAAATCATTAGTTAAAAAACCTTCCCAGGGAGAAAATTTCAGGTCTCTACTGTTATACTGGTAAATTTTAACAAACATTCAAGAAAGACATAATATAAATTTTATACAAATTCTCCCAGAAAGTTGAAAAAGATAATAGTTGCCATTACATGATGCTAGTATTATAGTGACAACAAGGAAGACGTTACAAGAAAGATAATTAGGCACTAATATCCCTCATGAACACAGGTGCAAAATTTCTGAACATGTTTTTAGCAAATTGAATCCGACAATTTATAAAAAGGATAATATATTACGACTAAATGACATTTGTCTCAGAAATGCAAAGATGGCCTAACATTAAAGAGTTAATCATTATAATTCACCATAATGACAAACTAAAAAACAAAAAATATATAACCATCTTGATAGATGCTGGAGAAAAGCATTGAATTGAGTCAACACCCATTTCTGATTAAAACTTTTAGCAATGTAGAAAGAGCATGCAACATCTTCAACCTGATAAAAGGCATTTATAAATATTTAGAGACATACTAATGGATAAAGACTGAAGGTATTGCTTCTAAAATTAGGAACAGCACAAGGGTTTGCTCTCACCACTTCTATTTAATATTGTACCAGATAAATAGGCAAAAATGAACTGTATCCTATGTATAGCAACACAAAAATTAGAAATGAAATTTCAAAATACTACTATTACAATTGCCCGGAAATGTGAAATACTTAGGGATAAATCTGAAAAAAAATATGAAAAATGTATTCACTAAGAACTACATCATGGACAGAAATAAAGGGGACCTAAAGGAACTGGAGGCATACTGTATTCATGGGTCAGTCAATATTGCTAAGATGTCAACTCTCCCAAATAGTTTTATAAACACAATGCACATTTCTGCAATTCCAGTATAATTTTTGTAGGACTTTACAAACTCATTCTTAAACTCATATGCAAAGGACCAAAGAAACTTAAAAAAAAAGAAAAAGAAAAAGAACAAAGTTGGAGGACTAACAGGACCCAACCAAAATATTTTGTGTGTGTGTTAACTACAATAAGCGCTTCAGGGAATAACTTCTACCTTCCTAGTTATTTGCATGCTGCTATTCATGATATCTTTTTACCCCTCACAGAGTATCAAGAATAGTATTCCAGGCTGGGCGTCAAGGCTCAAACCTGTAATCCCAGCACTTTGGGAGGTCGAGGCTCGTGGATCACTTGAGATCAGGAGTTCAAGACCAGCCTGGCCAACATGGTAAAACCCTGTCTCTACTAAAAATACAGAAATTAGCCAGGTGTAGTGGTACATGCCTGTAGTCCCATGCTGTAGTCCCAGCTACTCAGGAGGCTGAGGCAGGAGAATCACTTGTATCCGGGAGGCAAAGGTTGCAGTGAGCCATGATGGCGCCACTGCACTGCAGCCTGGTGACAAAGCGAGACTCCGTCTCAAAAAAAAAAGTGCATAGAAATTCCAAAAAATGCAATTTAACCTACACTAAAGATCACAGCAGACTTTGATCCTATTTCAACCATCATTAAGTGACTAGTACGTGTAAAACACGAAGAGGCACATCATCACGTTAAAATTAGAACAACGAAGAGATACAAAGAAAAATCCGAATCCAAGTAACAACGGGAAAAATTCATATTTACCTTATTTTTACATTTAGTCATTGGCTCAAAATTATTCATTGCCAACATCTAGTCTTTTTAAAATTTTATTTGTTATGTTTAGTTATTCAGGAAACATGTTTAATTTTCAAAATATCTTTCAAATAGTATATATAAGATGCATGTATCATGTCATTACCTATATCCATTTGTATTGGCCCATCAAAATAAATTAGTATTTAAGGGCATTGGTGAAAATTAATTTGTCACTATATGGGTCAGTTCTTTTATTAATAATAATAAAAACTGACATTTACATAACTTCATTTGTAGAGCAACTTCATATGGATTCTCCAAATATTTATTAGTATTTCCAATATTTCTATGCATTATTTGGCAAACATTAATCTCCATTTTGCCAACTTTTAAAGCAAAACCGTAGCTCATGAACCTAGTGACTCTGTTTTGTAACTCACAGTCTATGTCTATCCGCCCAGAAGAAAAGAAAAATATACACATCTAACAAGAATTAGTTTAGCTATCTTGGTAGTGAAATATCTAATTGGCACTTTGTTCTTTATTCCCACCTTTTTATATGCGATCCAGTCAAACACCCTGTCAATATCTGTTGCCTGCAGCACTTCCTGTGATACTGGATGGGAACTGACCAAGCCGTCCAGCAGCATCACTTCATGCAGAACATCGGTCAGGAACCTCTGTTTTTCCTGCAATACAGTAGACAGGGCAATATCATAGGTGATTCATAGTTAGAGAGAATGTGTATGATGACTTGAACATAATGTATGTCACTTAATTGCTGATGTTGATCAGTCTTCCAAGGCATGACTCAACTCTAAAGTGAACCCAGTAAAAATGCTCCTTAAGTTACTCTAAAACGAAGGTGGTTGACTTAAGCTCAACATGAAACAAAATCAATGGACTACACTGGTCCCTAAGTAGATAAAAACAGTGAACTCTTGTGTTTTAACAGTGGCTAAAGCAAATTTGGACAATGGGCAGGCAATAATAACAATGATAAGATGCAGACTTATTTGTGCATTTTACAGGGTAAACATTATAATTCCAGTCCCAAATGAACTTTTAGGTAAGTTCAATATAAGAAATACTAACCTTCTGTTATTCATACCATGGATTTCTAATACCATTTAAACAGCTCTTTTTTTTTTTCCCTGTCCTTCCCTCCCTTCACTCCCCCTTCACACACTCGCATAAAACACACACACACATTTATTTTCTGAAAAAATTTCAAGAGACCACAACTAGTAATAAAAGGCACTCTTCACATCAAGCTAGAATACTGGTGGATGTATTTGGGGATTCAAAATAGTGGACATAAAGTGGGGAGCAATCAGTATTAATAATCCATTACCATGAAGAAACGAAAATAGAAAAATCATGAGATTTCCATTTTCTGCATATTGAGACGTTAGCATTTGCTCTGGTAAAAGCTGATTTGCTATGTTAAAAAATAAACTGTAAAGAAAAAGTACTTCTCTGTTTTGGGGTTTTTTTTTGTTTGTTTGTTTGTTTTGGAAAGCCCACTTTAAAGAAACAGCTAGGGTTTTGTTAATAGAAATGCTGGCAGCTAGTAGTCTTCTCGGCCTCCTGCCTTCATTGAAAGAGGAGAGTAAGAAAAAAGAAATTGCAAAATATAACAAGGGCTAAATAGCCCCTAGATAGTTGTGACCTGAGGAGTATCATTACAGAGATTAACACTCCAATGCTTAAACTGCTCTAGCTAATTCTGAACTCACTCCTGGAGTCTCCTAGTTTTGAGCCCAGCAGATAAACAGCATGTTATTTCTCAGTGAGTTGTAATTTCAAGCTGAGAATACACCAATCCTGGATTTAAAGACATGGAAATGGAGAAAAAATATGCCAAGAAAAGAATTGTTAACTGGACATAAATGTGTGTGGTAATTTAAATCTGGCTTTAAAGAAAGATTTTTTTTCAACCTCATTAGCTCTATGATTTAGTATGTTTAATTGATAATGTATTTAATTAGGCATCTGACTACATACTGCAAGGTTTGTTTTCTAATAGATTATGTTTTATAGTCTATGGTCCATATATTTAACTTCCTCAGTCCTCTCTTGCTCTAAGAGCTTCACAGCAATGATCTTTTCTCCATCCAAGAGGATTATATGGTAATGACAAATCATATTTTGAGTCCCTGAGGGCTGCTCCGGATCCTAAGAGGCCACAGATGAGAAGTTCAAACTTAGACTGAATTAAACGACAAATATGACATAAATACTATATTTCTTCTCAAACCAATTTCCTAATTCCAGACAAATTAAAAAGAATAGAATTAGACTTTATGCTTTAAAATTTTAAGATTAATAACACCAATATTCACATTGTTTATTTAAGTCCACTGAGAAGCAACAATAAGATCTTAGAAAAATAGCATAGTCTTAGAGAATAAGAAAAATTGATGTACCAATTTCAAAAGAAAAAATTTAAGGTTACTTTTAAGCAGATATACAATCTTGTTATTCATTCAATTTTAAAATGTAGATGAAAACTATCTGATATTAGAATTAATGGGAGAAATAATGAAATTATAATTATACTTCAACTTGACCAATGAACACTTTTGTTTATAAGAAATACCAATTAAACGCGTGATTCCATTCTGAAGATAAAATAATATTTAGCCATTTAAAGAGCAATTGCCTGCTCTTTTACAAATCATTCAAGCACCTGATCTAAAACAACCAGGTAAAGTGAACTTAAAATGATGCTTTATTTAAATCTTAATTTTAAAAGTTGGTAACAATAAATTCATATTGATCAATATTAAAATTTACTAAACATACCTTGGTTTGCTAGAAATGTAATTTTTAAAATGGTATAAAGAAAAATGGCCATGTAATTTAGAAAATAAAATCTAAATTCCAAAGAGAAAACTTTCCTGTTAAAAGAAATATGAATTATATATTGTATTATTGCCTCATGCTTCTGGAGGAAAACAAAAACAAACCTTGCCTACTCAGTAGACTTTCAATAAGCAGTGTTTAAGTTTTGTAGTGCTAAATCATTAGCAAAAGATTCATCTGTCTACCTTGTTGGAGAGAATGATATTGTGTAATTGAAAAAAATAAAAAAGTTTATATGCATAAATGGATTTAGAGAGAGGGGAAACAAAGAAAAAAGCCTGGCAGGAGAACACTCACAAATCCCAGAATAGCTAATACCTTAAATTGAGGAGGAAAAAAGAAAAGTCTAGCCAGAGGCAAACTCAATTTTACAGACTTGCAAAGAGTTTCCAGCAGAGAAGGTGCTAATTTTTTATAAAGACCTGTGTCACTATAAAATAAGAAATGATCTCAGCTTGTTAGCCCTGGCAGGGGCTCTCATCATCATCAAAATCAACAACATCAGCAAGATTAAGTATTGGTTAATTGCCTACTGTTTACCTGAAACTATGAAAGCTTAAAAATAAAGAAATCCTAGCTTTAATGTGAGGTAAGAGATAAAACAGAATATTTGGCCATAGTAAATGAAACACTAGTTTCATCTTACAGGCTGAATGTGCTAAAGGGATTTCGAGAAAAACAATACTGATTTGGTTTGACTCTGTGTCCCCACCCAAATCTCACCTTGGATTATAATAATCTCCACATGTCAAGGGTGGCGCCAGGTGGAGATAATTGAATCACGGGGGCTATTTCCTACATACTGTTCTCCTGATAGTAAATAAGTCTCACAAGATCTGACAGTTTTATAAATGGAAATTCCCCTGCACAAGCTCACTTGCCTGCCGCCATGTAAGAGGGCTCCTCATTCACCTTCCGCCATGATTGTGAGGCCTCCCCAGCCATGTGGAACTGTAAGTCAATTAAATCTCTTTCCTTCATAAATTACCCAGTATCACATATGTCTCTATTAGCAACATGAGAACAGACTAATACAAATTCTGTTAAATGAAATGATTCGTGGAACATTTAAAGGAAGAAGTAGAATTTGATCTAACTCTTGGCAGGAAATTTAAAGTTTGGTATGTGTGTGTACACATGCATGGTGAAATAATATATTTGTGGTGAATATTCAACAGGTACTTATCATTTTACATCATATTTTAAGGTCACCATGATAAGTGACCTAACACTTTGAAAAAGCAGCACAATAAAACAAAATGGAGAACTTTAAAATCTGTTTACAGTAAGTTCAATGTCAACAGTAACCATAAATTCTACCACTTCAATGTAGGTGCTACCTAGAGTAGTTGAATATGTGCCCACATTTAAATAGTTACAATAATATCAAATATATCATTTTATATTCAACTATTTTCAAAAATCTATTGCATTTGAATTTTTGGAGAACAGTACAAAGGCATTTCAGAAAAGTAAAGAAAATGTGAGTAAATGTAGGGTTGAGAATGAACACCATATAACACTGCCATTATTTTATGTATTCACTCATTCATTTAACAAATATGTATTAAATTACCACTCTATGCCAGATATTGTGCAGCATTCGAGGAATGAATATATAAGCAAAAACTAGGCCCTAACCTTAAATAACTCAAGAGTAGAACAAAAAGTACAAAAAAGTACAGATAAACAGCAAACTGTAATATAATATGATGGATGCTATAAAACACAGAGGATGAAATGATTAATTAGTTCAGAAAAGGCTTCATAGAGGAGGTGACATTAAAGTGGGTTGTTGAAGGATGAGTGTTTACTCAGATAAATGGGGGAAACAGCTAAAAAGGGCAAATCTGGCAGAGGAAACACGAAAGAAAGATACTCTGTATTCTCAATTATCAGGTTGAAGTTTTTTTCTTTATAAATAGGCAGTGGCAGGCATAATGGCATAATAAAAGTAGTGTCTTAGGAAAATTGACTTATCTGCAGTACACAGGATTATTTGATGCATGCAAACAGGAGACAGGAAGTGGGATGTGGTGATGATGTATTAGAACAAGATGTTACTGAAGGACTGTTGGATCTGAGAGATATTTTGAATGCAAAAATTCAACCAATGTTGATACTTTGATGCCTTGGTTCCCTTAGTAGATAAAACAGGAAATACTCAGTGATAGCTACATAGCTTTTAGACTTGATGAAACCCCCCCCCCCCCCGCCACCAAAAAAAAAAAAAAACCGGGGGAGGAACTACTGACAGAAATGGAGAGGTAGAAAAAAAGTTTGATTTGGAGGATATGCTAAAAACATCCAGTTTCAGATATTTTGCAAGAAAAATTAAGGTAAATATCTAAAAAGATATGTGCCATAGGCAACTGAAAGTAAAAGCCTGGGTCTGAGATAGGAGGCTAGTGCTAAAAATCTTTTGACAATAAACTGTAGTCTATATATGTGTGTGTGTGTGTGTGTGTGTGTGTGTGTGTGTGTAATCTCACAAAGAATTCACTCAAACATTATTTATTACAGTATTAGCATTTCATATGTTGGTATTCAGTAGCATCTGTGAAGGGAATTATCAATAGTTCTTATCACATTAGGCACACATGAGAAATTATATTTCTTTATGTCTTGTAATGGCTTCTACCTGAACACGTCAAAGTCTGAGGGGTTAAAAGAGAATATGCCTGGCATAGCCACAGTCACTGGTGATGGATGGAAAATAGGAAATAAGAGTAAGGATGTTGGCAGGTTCCCCTAGGAAGGCTGACTAATTTTAGGGAAGAGCAACACAAGGCAGATACTTCGACTTTGTCACCAAAAAAAAAACACAAAAAAACAAACAAACAAACAAAAAACAAGCAAACAAACAAAAAGCAGACCAAAAAATCATAGAATAATCTAAATCAAGATCAAAGAAAGTCAGATACATAAAACCAGAGACAAAGAAGAAAAGAGCCAAGACTGAGCCAATTCAAGTAGTTGTGAGGTGTTCATAGGCATGGAGAAAGTAGAAGAAAAATTATCAAAGAGACATGGGTTACATCAGAGCAGCTACAAATACTCAATTTTCTAGAAGGATAGATCTGAACATAAATGGCTTTTCTGGCATTCCTAGGATAAAAGGGAGACACATTGAAGCCTCCAGACTGGATATCTGCTATTCACTGGCTGTATGACCTTGAGCAAGTTACTCAAACTTTTTAGACCTCAGCATTCTCAGTTGCAAACATATGTGGTTGTGAAAATTAAATAAGATAATTAGTTCTACAAATATTTATAAGCAAATATTTATAGTAATATTTATTAAGCACCTGCTACATCTTAGATGGTATGCCTGGTTCTGGGATTAGAAAGATACAAAGACAAAGGATACTGGCAAAGGCTACAGATACTTGCAAAGGCTATAGAAGTATGATAGACGAAGGTGAAAACAAATGTTAAAACACAACTTGCTACATGTAAAAATGGAAGTAGGTTCAGGATGTAGTGTGACTACACTGAAAAGGCTGCTAATTATTCTGCCTTAGGCAGGGTAGAGTTTGAATTGAATATTCAACGCTGATTTGAGTTTTCTAGGAGGAATGGCAGAAAAGGGCATTCTTGACAGAAAGGAATATGTGGTAAAAGTCATGGAGACCTTAGTGTGGTTTGTTTGGGAGACTACAATGTTTTGTGTGGCTAAAGGCAGAGTTTAACATAGCAAATTACTAGTAATGAGAAAAAAAAAGATAGGCAATAATGAAATCATCAAAATTTGTCCATGCCTAGTCAGAAAGCTAGTGTTAGGAAGTGACATCATCAGGGCTACATTTAGAGATATAACTCTGAATATCTCTGAATAGTAGGAAAGTGGACTAGAGTGATAAACAACTGGAAACAGAGAAACAGGACAACATTGCATAATTGTGCACAAATAGCACACAATATGTGCTTTACCTTTGTGATCAAAACACATTGCACCAATTATTTCTCTAAAACTTAGCTCGATTTTATAACCAACGGTGATCAACCAATGTATTTACTTTGAAATCCAAAATGCATACATTAAATATAGATATAAATATAAATGTAGGCAGACTTATAATGTATGTAGATGCAAATATATATATCCAAATACAGTTATTTCATTTTTCAGTATTTTCATTTGTTTATGTAATATCCTATTCTAGATTGTAATGTTCACAATATCTGGATATAATTTCTTAGGAACAGAAAAAGGAAGTTTTTTAATGCTGGAATCAAACCAATAGAAAGTCTGACTAAAATTATAATGCTTGAACAATGCAATCTAATTCCACATATGTTTCCCGACTCCCTCATCTACAGGAGGTCCTGTGTTAGAAGCAAAGGAGACATAATTGAGACACAATTCTGCCTTTAAGCAACTCCCATTATGGTATGAAAGATAGATACACATACAGCCCATTAATGCCATGTGATAGGTACAGTATTATTAATAGTATAAAATACTGTGAGAGTAGAGAGAATGTTATGAGTAAAAATGCTTTCAGTGTCTAAGACTATGTTGATTCAAGTTTACTTGATCTATCATAAAGAGAACAAATAAGATATATAATTTATGTTTTACTTCTCTGGAAATCTATACTATAACATGATAAAGACTTTTAAGAATACCTAGGTTAAACAAAATACCTCATGAATTTTTACTAAACTGAATTCCTTATTTATACAAGGCTAGAATGAAGGATAAACACATAATTAGCATTGCACAGTTGGTGTTTTTCCTTCTTGTTTTTCATTACCTACTCAAATAATGACAAAGGTTAAAGCAGAGAAATATGATCAAGAGTTCAAAAGAAGTAAATATATTGGGGGAAAATATCCATCAGATTTTAATCTATGTGAAATAGTATCCCTGTAACTTTACAATTATCATCTTTTGTAAGCATACAGCACAATGCCATATTTGAAATTAGAAATTATGTAGACTTCGAATTTCCTATAACATTGAAAGAAATTTACTTTGTAAATTTTATATTGTCATCCAACTGTTTATAAAGTTCTATAATGTACAAAAGTATTTTAAGTTCTACCAGTTGAAAGTTAGCTAGATTTACTAGTGAAAAATTATATCATCATTTAGTTGACTAGTAAATAATTTATGCACAGTTAAATCATACTGATGGAGAAAGTAAAAGCTTGTGAAAATAAATGTTGCTTCCATATACCAATGCACTTTAAAAATTAACATTTCAAAATCTCATGTGTAAAATATACTTGTCCAAGATGTTAATAATTATTTTCACTTGCAGCCTGTTAAAACAGTCCATTTATACTAAAGCCAATCTTGTGTAAACACACTTCTATACAGAAGGTATTTTTGAAAAATAATTTTAAAAATAATCACCACTAATGCCTACAATGAAACAAACACTGTACTGAACAGTTTATTTGTTTGTTTTCATAACCTTTTATGGAAAGTGTTACATGATCACAAGACTCCAGGCATATCTCTTACTGATATAACATTATTCTGTGATTTTGCATAAGCATTACAATTAACTGAAATAATGTGTTCCATATGTTATTTCTTTCAGCCATCAACTACATTTCATTCAATGCCAAGCTACAAAATCTCTAAGATGCCTTAATCAGTGCATAAACTAAAAAAGCGATTATGTTTTTATAAGAATATCTCAGATGATTTTGTGCCTCTCATAATCCCAGATAACCCTCTGCACAGTTTTTATGAGCTTCTATACTCTGGAACACGATGAACACAGAGAAAGTGGGTTAAATTGTGGGTCTGTTCTATGACTAAACCCTTCAGCTGCCTCATGTTTTGTTTTTAACATCCAAGCTGAATGCGTCATATCTCATTTTATCCAAGATGTGATGTAGCTAAGGGAAAATGCTAAGATAGAACACAAAATGAACTTAATTATATACAACCAAATTCTTATTATTCTGCAGACTTACTCAATAATCTTAAAAATATAGCAATATTGATACAGCAGAAGTTATCAATCAGTCACTCACATTTTCATTACTTATGATAATCCTGGGTCTTATGGAACAATTGTGAATGTGCTTCAAATAATGTCAATCACAGTAATAATTATGAACAGGTTGTCTAATTACATAGCTCATTCTGATTCTAGCGGCCCAAAAAATCACTGCAAATAATCGCCATATGCCATGTGCTTATCCTTTAAAAATATGCATGTCATTTCGCTTTCATTTATTTGTGAGGATTTCTTTTTTGTTGTTGCTTAAACTATGAATTGTGATTTAAAGTATTCTTTTTAATAAATATTGTGTAAATTTAAGGTATACAACATAACATGGAATATAGATAGTAAAATCGTTACTACAGTGAAGCAAATTAATATATCCATCATCTCACAGCTACCTATTTTTTTTTTTTTTTTTTTTGGTTTTGTGGCCAGAGCAGCTAAAATCAACTCATTTGGCACAAATCACAGACACAGTACAATTTTATTATTTATAGTCCTCATGTTGTATCTTAGACCTCTAGACTTGTTCATCCTACATACCTGTTAATTTGTATCCTCTTAACTACATGTTCCCATTTTGGGACCACCTCTCCACCTGTTCCCACTGCCTTCTTTTCTATCTCTATATATTTGAGGGTTTGTTGGTTTTTTTTTTTTTTTTTTTTTACAGATTCCATATATTAGTGAAATCATGCAATATTGTTCTTTCTGTGTCTAGCTTTTTCACTTAACACAATTTGTCGTATCCATGGTATGACAAATGACAGACGTATCCATGGTATGACAAATGGCAAGATTTTGTTCCTTTGAACAAAGTGTGTGTGTGTGTGTGTGTGTGTGTGTGTGTGTGTGTGTGTGTGTGTTTATACACAAAATTTCTTCATCGACAAACACTTAGGTTGTTTCCATATCTTGGCTGTTGTGAGTAATGCTTCAATGAACACTGAAGTACAGATATCTTTACAAGACGGCGATTTCATTTCCTTTGGGTATGTATGCAGAAAAGGGATTGCTGGGTCATGTGGTAGTTCTATTTTTAATCACTAAAGAAACTTCCATACTATTTTCCATAATAACTTATATTTCTACCAAGTGTACAAGACTTTCCTTTATTCCACAGCTTTTCCAACATTGGTTATGTTTTAACTTTTTGATAACAGTCATTCTAGCAGGTATGAAGTGGTATCTCATAATGATTTTGATTTGCATTTCTCTGATGACTAACAATGTTGAGCATCTTTTCATATATCTGTGGGCTATTTTTATGTCTCTTTTGGAGACATGTCTATTGTGGTCTTTTGCTCATTTTCCAATTATTTTTTCAATTATTAAATCTCATATATTCTTTATATCTTTTGGACATTAATACCTTATTAGGTATGTGGCTGGAAAATATTTTTTTTCCCAATCCATAGGCTGCCATTTTATTTTGTTGTTTTCTTTGCTGTACAGAAGCTTTTCAGTTTGATGTAGTCCCATTTATTTATGTTTTCTTTTGTGGGCTGAGCTTTTGGTATATCACACCAAGATATCATTGTTAACAACAATGTTCAAGAGTTTTTTCCCTATGTTCTCATCTGAAAGTGTTATAGTTCCAGGTCTTACATTTAGGTCTTATCCATTTTGAGTTGATTTATATAGATGGTGTAACTCAAGAGCCTCATTTTATTATTTGACATACGGAAATCTAGCTTTCTCAGCACCATGTATTAAAGACACAATCATTTTCTCATCGTGTCTTCTTGGTGGCATTGTCAAAAATTAGCATAGCGTATATATTTGGATTTATTTCTGGACTCTATATTCTTTTCCACTGGTCTATGGGTCTAGTTTAATGCCAGTACCACCCTCTTATGATCATTATATCCTTGTAATATATTTTAAATCAGGAAGTGTGATGTCTCCAGCATTGTTCTTCTTGCTGAAGATTGCCTGGGCTATTCAGGGTTTTTTATGTTTCCATATAAATTTTAGAATTGCTTTATTCTATTTCTGTGAATAATGCCCTTGGGATTTGGAGAGGAATCATGTTGGATATGTACATTGCTTTTGGTAATATAGACATTTTAACACATTAATTCTTCACATCCATGAATGTGTAATTTATTTCCATTTATTTGTGTCTTCTTTTTTATTTTTGAGTTATCTGTTCAACTTCTTCACTTTAATTTTTTTTTCATATTTTGATTTGAATCTTCTCTCTTTTTTTCTTAATTAGGCTAGCTAAAAGCTTGATGATTTTTTTTTCCAAAAAAAAAGCTCTTAGTCTTATTGATTTTTTCTATGGTTTTTCCATTCTGTATTTGATTTATTTCTGCTCTGATTTCTATTATTTCTTTTCCCCTGCTAATTTAAGATTTAGTATGGTCTTCTTTTTCTAATTCCTTGAAGTATAATATTAGATGATTTATTCTGGAGCTTGATTCTTTTTCAATGTAGGCATTTATTGCTATAAAATCCTCCCTTAGAACAGCTTTTGCTGCCTCTCATAGGTTTTCGTATGTTGTGTTTTCATTCTCATTTGTCTCAGTATTTTTTTTTTATTTCCTTCGATTTCTTCTTTGACCCATTCGTTGTTCAGGAGTATGTTGTTTAATTTCCACATATTTGTGGATTTTTCATGATTCTCTTTGTTATTGATTTCTAGTTTCATACTGCTGTGGTCTGAAATCATGCTACCTATGAATTCAATCATCTTAAGTTTTCTAAAACTTGTTTTGTGGTCTTACATATGGTATATTCTGAACAATGTTCCATGGTTCTACAGAAGAATGTATATTCAGCTACTATTGGATAAAATGTTCTATATATGTCTACTAGGTTCATTTGGTCAAAAATGCAACTCAAGTACAATATATCCTTCTTGATTTTATGTCTGATTGATGTTCCATTGTTGAAAGTGGGGTATTGAAGTCCCCATTATTGTACTGCTATTTATTTCTCCCTTCACGCCCATTAATATATGCTTTACATATTTAGGTACTCTAGTGTTTGGTGCATACACATTTACGATATTTATACTCTCTTGATTATTTAACCTCTTTCTCATTAGATAATAACCATCTTTGCCTCTTTTGATTGTTTGTGATTTGAAGTCTATTTTATTAGATACAAGTATAGCCACCCCTGCTTTCTTTTGGTTACAATTTACATGCAATCCTTCCACCCCTTCACTCTCAGCCCGTGTGTCTCCTTAAAGCTTGAGTCTCTTGTAGGCTGCATCTAGTTGGATCTTGTTTTATTATACGCTCAGCCACTCTACGTTTTTTGATTAAATAATTTAAGCCATTTACAGTCAAGGTTATTATTGATACGTTAGTATTGCCATTTTATTCTTTGTTTTCTGGTTGTTTTATAACTCCTTTGTGCCTTTCTTCCTTTCTTATTATCTACTTTCGTGATTTGATAATATTCTGTAATTCTGAGCTTTGATATCTTCCTAATTATTGCTTGTATATCTGCTGATTTTTTTTTTTGTGGTTGTCATGAGGCTTACATAAAACATCTCATAGTTATTATCAACTGTTTTAAGCTGATAACAACTTAACTTCTGTTGCATACAAAAACTCTGAACTTTTACCATCTCCTTCCACAGTTTATGTTTTTGATGTCACAATTTATATCTTTTTATATTGTGTGTTCCTGGACTTTTTGTAGCTTTAGTTATTTTTGACTTTTAACCGTCATACTAAAGATATATTGGATTTATACACCACCATCACTATATTGAAGTATTCTGGATCTGACTATACATTTACCACTACCAGTAGTTTTATACTTTCATACATATTCATGAGAGTAATTACCATTCTTTAATTTTCATTTGAAGAACTTCTTTAAGTATTTCTCGTAAGTACAGTGGTAATATATTCATTTCACTTTTGCTTGTCTGAGGAATACTTTATTTCTCCTTAGTTTCTGAAGGACAAAATTGCTGGGTATAGTATTCTTGTCTAAAAAGGGTTTTTTTTCTTTCAGTACTTTGAAAATATCATCCCATTCTCTCCTGGCCTGCAAGATATCTGCTGAGAAATACACTGATAGTCTAATGGAGGTCTCCTTATATGTGACTATGCTTTTCTCTTGCTGCTTTTAAAATTTTCTCTTTGTCTTTCACTATTGATAGTATGATCAAAAAGTGCCATGGAGAAGAAATCTTTGAGTTGTTTCTGTTTGGGGACTTTTGACCACATCACTTCCAAGACTTAGGAATTTTCAGCAATTATTTCATTAAATAAGTCTTCTTTTTCTTTTTCTCTTTTCCTTCTGAAAATTGCATAATGTGAATATTTCTTTACTTAATGGCATCCTATAAATCCCATTGACTACACAGTTTTTAATTTAAAAAAAAAAGTTCTGACAATCATTTCGAAAGAGCTATCTTCAAGATTCTTCCTTCTTTTTGTTCTAGTCTGCTGCTGAAGCTCTTCAGTGTATTTTTTATTTACAGCTGAACCCTACAGCTCCATAAATTTGATTTGGTTCTTTTTTAATGATATCTATCTCTTCTTGTTGAACTCCTCACTCAGATAATGAATTGCTTTCCTGACTTCATTGTCTATTTGTATTCTTTTTGTATGTTGTTGAGTTTTCCTAAGATTATTATGTTAAATTCCTTATTAGGCAGTTTGTAAACTTCCGTTTCTTTACAGGTTAGTTGCTGGATAATTATGTCCTTTGATAGAGTCAGGATTCCTTGCTTTTTCATGTTTCTTGTGTCCTGCATTTACATCTGCATATTTAATGGTACAGTCACCTCTTCTAAGCTAAGAGTGGCTTTTGGAGGCTAATACTTTTACCTGAAGATGGACCTATGGGTGCCAACTGGGCAGGGTGAAGGTGCTCTGGTTCCATGTGGGTGAAGTGGCATAGTCTTTGTATAGCTTCTTCAGTTGTTATCTACATTAGCAATAACTGTGGTACCTCAGTGGTCTTGGCTGCAGGAATTTGTGGAAGTGATGGTGACTGTATAGGTTATTAGGGCAAAGACTTTAGGGATCCTTCTCTTCTTATCTTCCCTACAGTAGGAGTCTTATCTGAGGGGATCTCCCTTGGTGTCAGGTCTGACATGGCCCACAGGCACGGTACTTGGATTCAAAGCACGAGTGCTCAGATAAACTATGAAGACAGGTTTCTGGGATCAGGGTCTTATAAGACTAACCATTATAGCACCTGGGACTTGAGTTGCAGCTTCACTTTCCAAGGTATGAGTGGGTGCAGTTGTCCCACAGAGGTAAGAACTGTTGTTCTGAGGCACATCCCAGCAACCTGGACCCAGGGAACTGCGGTGTGGCTATAGTTTTGATCCTAAGTGTCAAGGCACAGTATTGACATATCTCTGGGGAAGAATAGGTTCTCCAGAGGCTAAAGCCTCCTGGAGCAGGGTACAGCTGCAATGCAGGACCTGGAACCAACAAAACACAGTGGGGTATGAGGTACCACACAGTGGTGACTGTAGACCCTGAGATGATGGAACTAAGCTGAACAGGTTCTGTGACACCAGGTGCAGCAGCAGCAAGTACCCAGGAATAGCAAGATGTCTATACGGCTTGGGAGCTGAAGGGTAGGAAGTAGTGCAGAAATGACCACTCCCTATAGAGGTGGGACATCTTAGAATCTCAATCAGGGCACCTGCTCAGCCTGGAGGTCAGGATAGTACAGCTCAGCCAAAGCTCTGATTCTCCAGGACACATGGTATTAAATCTTCTCAGCCCCATAAAATGTGACTACATGGGTCAACAGAGCCTCTGCATACCTTTGTATGGGGCAGGACTCATAGTTAGCTGTGACATTGGGGGTGAAACTGCTCTGGTATTCCTGAGACTCGGATCCCCAGGGACAGGATGCTGCCTCACCTGTAGAATGGGGAGGGGTCAACTGCTCTGGTGTGGCAGAGGCCCCCTGATGTCCCCAGGGGCAGGGCACTCAGCTGTGATGCCAGAGATGTGACTGTTGTGGTGTGCAGGAGGCCTGAGGTCCCCAGGGGCTGGGGTGCTACTTCAGCTCAGCTCTAGGAGGAGGGTGCACCAGCCACTGGAATGCAGAGGTTGGAGCTGTTCCACAGTAGCTTGCCCCTTGGAGGTAAGGAATGGCAGCAGATCAGCTCAGGAATGGCATGCTACCAGGTGGGCATATTGCAGGGGCAGCAATGTCTCAGGGATGGAAGGGTACAATGACTACTCACCCCTGGAGCAGGACACACTCTAATAGTGGCTCTAATTCAAGGTGGCATAGCACAGTAGCAACTTGAGCCATGGGGATGGAGAATAGCCACACTCCTTCTCTGGGTGTAGCTCAGTGTGTGGACTCTGGAGAGCTTCTTCAGCTGGGCTCTGAGCCTATGAAGACTAAAGGAGTCTCCAGTAGCAAAGACCGCAGCATCCATGGTGGTGATTGAGGCTACCTGGGTTCTCTTGCTTACCTTTTCTCTGCAGGAAGTTGTCCCTCCTGGTTCTGATTTGATTCCACCCCTGGGAATGGGGTGATGGAGGCAATGAATTTCCTTCCCTTCCCTACACAGCCATCCTGAATTTCGGTGCTCTACAAGATTTCTGCTGTTTCTTTGTTGTTCTATGAAGTTCTCCTTTAGCTATTTTGGTCAAAATGTAGTTATTTCTTTGTTGTTTGGGGACTTTTCTTGTGGGGAGAAAAGAACACTAAAAACTTCTTGTCGGCCATCTTGCTGACAGCCAACCTTCAGGATTTGTTGCCACCTTTTCCTGTTTCCTCAAAACATTTATCCAATATAGTTTCATAGGTATTCTAATTTCAATATCTTCTTTTGTTCAATGAATGCATTCCTAATAGCAACATAGAAACTACTATAATCTTTCATAAGTGATCTTGACATTTGTTAACATTCATTTCATAACTTTCTGTTAATTTTTGGCCAGATTTATATTGCTGAACATCTCATATATGCTAAACTTTCAGATAAATACTGAGAAATGATGGTGAAATAAACAGTCCCTATTTAAATGACTATAAACAGTCCCTGATAAAGCATATATCATTAGTGGGGAATACTTGCTTTCTCTTCTTTGCTAATTAATATGAACTCATTCCCATTCTTCTAGAAAATGTCACTTCAGGATCCTGTACATAGATTTTAAGTTTCTAGGAGATAATACCTCCTTCACCTTTTCAAGAATTTTATACCTACTTTGGCAGTAAGAATATTTTCCTCCGTGCTAAATTTTTTAACAGTCTGATAGGACATTTCAATAAAATCAAATTGGCTAATCTTTTTTCACACTTATCCATTCATTTTGCACATTAGTCACAGAGAGTTATCTCCAATATTTTTCAGACACATAAGAGAATTAAGGCATTTTTTGATTTACAAAATGTAATTCAGAGCATTTTTAAATGTATACTGACTAATTTTCTTAAACAGATTATATTTCCATTTAAATTTCTAATGGAAACTTTCTCATACCATTCAGGTTTGGAAGAATTCCAAGGATGAGCTAATAGACTCCCAGAACTTATTAACATGGTGATAAATTTATGTTATTTTAATTTATAAAATAAATATCCATTCAACTGATCTTAATTCTGTAACAAAATTATTATTAATCTTTATTAATTGATCAATAGATTTTATAAAATAAACCATTTTTGTACTTTACTTTCAATGTGATATGAATTGTCAATATATCAGATAACCCAGTCTGATAAAACCTTACATTTGTCAGATAATAAGAAGTCTTTATATTTCCAACGAATATAAAAAACATATTTTTTGGAATTTGAAAATTTTGATAACCCATAGCAAACAACTCTAGAACATATAGCATATGAAGAGCCCAGAAAGTTAATAAATTAAGAACCTATCATATAAAACTTTATTTCAAAGTAAGCTATTATAATATTTATAAACTGATTATATAATGAGTAGAGAAAAGCTTTGCTCTTCAGAATGTAAAATTTGAACTTGCAATCCATTTATAAAGCACAAAAACGTTAAAATATTATTACCCTGCAGATAATACTATTACACTTAACTACGTAATAACAAAAATATTGGTTAAAAATGATAGTAAGAATATAGATTTCTTTAATTCTTAAAACCAGTCTGTGATATAAACAACCTGGGGATTTCATACATATTTTGAAGATGAATTAACAAGATCACACAGCTATTAAGTTGCAGACAGCCAAAAATTTAATTCATGGGATAGGCAGAAAAAGGAATTGAACTTCATTCTAGCTAACTGTAAAGTAGTATTACTCTAACGCTAATGAAGATAATCTAACTAAATTGGTAAAATAGGTCTGTGAGACTTAGAGGGCATTGATGTTCCATACTTATTTGAGTGTCTCCCATCCCTAATGAGAAACCAGCCAAAAAAAAAAAGGCAGGGGGGCATCCAGTAAGTGTTTATTAAATGAAAGAAAAAAAGAACAAGTCAGTGCAGATTAATCCTTGGAAATATTTGGTCAGTGAAGATCCGAAATATGACAGCAAAATACTTAGCAATAAATTGAAAATGTTATCTTCTTGTAGGAAGCCAAATTATTTTTAGGCCTGGTAAGTTATATGTCCTGTCACCTCTCTAAAGAAGCCAACAATTTCAAGAAAACTTCCCTGTTTTAAAACTAGGGCAACAAATTTGTTTATACAGTTTTTTAGTTTTTAATTAGTCATCATCAATAGTGTATCATGATTCAAGTGCCTCAAATTGGACCAGTCATGCGAATAGTTAGGAACAGAATGTAATTAATGCCAAATTTTCCTCTGAAGGGGCAATCGATCTAAACTTGTCTTTAATCAGGAAACTTATAAAATAAACAATATTTAGATGAAAATATTCCACCATACTACCACCACTGCCACTACAATCAAAAGAGCAGAAATCTGCTTTTTTAGTAACCTGTCTTGCAAGCAAAGCTGTGATGTTTAGGGAAAGAAGCAAGACTCAAAAGCATAACTTACATGAGCAGAAAGATACTCAAAAATCTAATGAAATGGCCATTGTAAGTTGGTTAATCTGAGCAAACATTATAAAATATGCTTGAGTCCTGTAATATAAAAATAATAGGTAGCTAAATGTTCTGATTGTTCTATGATTTTGCTAATCCTCTGAAACTTACCATGCCCAATTTTACTTTTCAAATATATCTATGAATGTGAACAACCTGACTGAGGTGATGGCTCTGTATTTTTGAGCTGCTCTGTAAAAAAGCTACTTCTGACAGAGGTGTGATCAGTCAGCTAAAGCCTTAAAAAAAAAAAAACCTAAATTTATATACATCTACTAACTGAAGCCACCAAGCAAAAGATAAATACAAAGTACACAAGAAACTGATAGATACCAATTCCATATTAATATTATCATGAGATTTATTCCATAGAAATTAGCATGAGTGGCTTATTTTAGGTACTTGACAATTCTCTGATGGAAATAAATAGAATGAATGAAATATATGAATGAATGGAATGAGAAAAAAATATAGCAGCAATACATCAAACTAACTTATATACAATTATTGACCTAGTATACCATTAACAGCACTTAAGAAGGGCCTCACTGAACTATAAATAAAATCTGGAGAAGAAAAACTAAAATGATTAAGGGAATTAATTGGACACAGGTGTTTTTGAAGTGGGTGCTAAGGGGAGAAAAGCATTCCCATGTATCTTCATCTTTAATGATGCATATGACACAAACTGACAAAAATAAGACTGTAATCAGTAGAATTTTGTTTCATCAATCCTAGGAAAAGGTACAAAGCTAAAGACGTAACAATTTTCAAAGGGAGCTCACTCAAGTTTGTGAATGGTATATCCACAGAAGTTATTCAGCTCAATGTCAAAATATGTTCTACCAAAAATCTTTTTTGAATTCATGGTTGAGAAGAGCTGCCTGAATGGCAGAACTGAACAGTGATCTAGCCAATATAACACTCCTCAGACTTCAAAAAAAAAAAAAAAAAAAAAAAGGACAATAGAGAAATTATGCATTCTCCAGATACTGGCAGGTCTTACTCTATTTCACAGTGAATTAATATATGTCAAGTGTTTAGAGGTTCAAAGTAAATGCTATATGAGTCTTTATAATTAAAACGGTTAAAGGAGTAACTGAGGCAAAATCTTCATAAACCTCAAATTACCCTTTTTTTCCTAATTTTCTCTTCACAGAAGGCTCTTTTCTATTTTTCTGATTTTTTTTTATTGTATCACTTGAACTCACTACTTTTATTTCTGGCATCCTTGTCTAGTAATATCTTGAACAGTATTAAAGTAACCTTGATAAAAAGAAAAAAGAAAAGTCCCATAAAGTGTTATGGACTGAGATAATCACTCCTTGCTTAGAAATGAGTTGTGTTCTAATGTCTTTTAAAACATATAACTGTCTGGTTAAGGATGATTAATAATTAGAAAATTAATGAATTTTTCTTTGGTTGCCCTCTGAGTCCCCAGCTTTTTTTAGTTTTGGCTATGTTTATGTTAGAGGATTTGCAAGGCAAATTTATTTTACCTGGGGACATGCTGAATAACATCAGATGTTGAACATTCATATATTAAAAGAGAATAACGTTTTTACCAGGAGTGGTGAAAAGGACAGATAAAAGAGTTGTCTCATATGCTACGGCCACTATTATATGTTTGAGAATAATAATGTCTAAGAAGACATTTTGTCATTTTGGTATAATTTTTGGATTATCAATTTTTTGGTTTATCAAGTGGTGTCTGACAGTTTTGTAGCAAGCTGGAATATTCTGCTTATGAACTGCTCTTACTTGAAACGAGAATGAATAGGTTCATTTTCCCTGTGGTATTTCTAGATATGAGAAAGGATGGCCTTGCATTATTGTTAGACTCCAGGTTTAGTAAGTGTTTTCTTCTTAGAAAGTGTCTAATGCTGTAAAGTTACTGGTTGGTTTTGAAACTCCTACAAAAATGCAAAAGGACATTGACTCTATGCAAATCCTAACACAGTGCTCAGAAGAAATACTTTATTCCATAGGGAATGCTCATTCATCTGAAATCTCTAGGTTTAAAGTATACAAAACTTGAAACAATCTTTCTGAGCAAAATGACTCTGCTTTAAAAAAAATCATCCTTTAAAAACATGTATAATTTTTTAAATTTTCAGCTTTATTTTACATTTTAAAAATTCATGTAAGAAAGAATGTGAGGTAATGTGACTAACAAACCTTCCAGATACTTACCTGAGTAGATAGAAATATATGTGAATATACAGTGAATATACATGAATATTTATGAATTATGTTTGTTTTATCTTCCTTTTCTAAAGATATCTTACTTAGTAAAAGCTGGTCTTTTATTTGAAGCAATGAAAGAAACAGATTTTCATTTCCTGAAACTTAACACATCTTTGTAACATTGAGGCTCTTCAAAAGTTTCTATTTCCCAAGCAACTGTGAATCCAAAGTCTTGATTTTTATAAAAGAACTACAAGTGCAAACAAAATGAAACATGTATATATTATGTATTCTTCAGTTGTAGTATTACACTCAAAAATGTATTTGTGCTACACAATTTCTACATCAGTTAATATACTTCAACAATTAACAAAGATTGTCCAGCCTTACTCATTCATCTTTCTAACAGATATTCTTAACATTGGTACCAATGCTACAATAAGACATGTTCTAAAATGTACAGAATTAGTCCCAAAAATGAGAAAAAAATGTAAATATAAGTTGTTATTGCATTAGCCTCAGTGAAAGCTAGTTTAACTCGTTAGTGTAACAGGTACAGCTCTTATTCTAACTGTTTTTGGGTTTTTTTTGCTAAAAATTATTAATAACTCTTCAGTCTCCACTGGTTAGATTCCAGTGTCAGGCCTGCTTAACTCTGACATTCTTTTTGAATTATCTGAATACATACACCCTTGGAGTTCTAGTCTAATCCTCAATGCATGGGGCATATGCACATTAGGATTCCTCAAGCATGTACTCAGAGTACAGCTACAGCACAGGAGATATTTTGCTTTAATGGCACTAGCTGCTGCTCTCATTGCTGCTCTTATATCCTCTTCGTAGTTTCTTTGTCTTTGCTGTAGGCCCATTATCCACCAATGCCAAAATCTGCTCTAACTGCAAATGCTAGGAGAAAGGTTTACCTTTCTCCTATAACAGTGAGCTGCAGGTTCCCAGTTCCTCTTAAATTGGAAAAACATGTTTCTATTCTTTTTTTTCCCCCATTTTTTATTTTTTAGGTTGTAAATTTTTTTTAATACACTTTAAGTTCTAGGGTACATGTGCACAATGTGCAAGTTTATTACATATGTATACATGTGCCATGTTGGTGTGCTGCACCCAGTAACTCGTCATTTACATTAGGTATATCTCCTAACGTTATCCCTCCCCCCCTCCCTACAATAGGACCCGGTGTGTGATGTTCCCCTTCCTGTGTCCAAGTGATCTCATTGTTCACTTTCCACCTATGAGTGAGAACATGCGGTATTTGGTTTTCTGCTCTTGCGATAGTTTGCTGAGAATGATGGTTTCCAGCTGCATCCATGTCCCTATAAAGGATACGAACTCATCCTTTTTCTTAATCCAGTCTGTCACTGATGGACACTTGGGTTGATTCCAAGTCTTTGCTATTGTGAATAGTGCTGCAATAAACATACGTGTGCATGTGTCTTTATAGTACCATGACTTATAATCCTTTGGGTATATCCCCAGTAATGGGATGGCTGGGTCATATGGTATTTCTAGTTCTAGATCCTTGAGGAATCGCCACACTGTTTTCCACAATGCTTGAACTAGTTTACAATCCCACCAACAGTGTAAAAGTGTTCCTATTTCTCCACATCTTCTCCAGCACCTGTTGTTTCTGATTTTTTAATGATCGCCATTCTAACTGGTGTGAGATGGTATCTCATTGTGGTTTTGATTTGCATTTCTCTGATGGCCAGTGATGATGAGCATTTTTTCATGTATCTGTTGGCTGTATGAATGTCTTCTTTTGAGAAGTGTCTGTTCATAACCTTTGCCCACTTTTCGATGGGGTTGTTTGGTTTTTTTCTTGTAAATTTGATTGGGTTCTTTATAGGTTCTGGATATTAGCCCTTTGTCAGATGAGTAGATTGCAAAAATTTTCTCCCATTCTGTGGGTTGCCTGTTCACTCTGATGGTAGTTTCTTTTGCTGTGCAGAAGCTCTTTAGTTTAATTAGATCCCATTTGTCAATTTTGGCTTTTGTTGCTATTGATTTTGGTGTTTTAGACATGAAGTCCTTGCCCATGCCTATGTCCTGAATGGTATTACCTAGGTTTTCTTCTAGGGTTTTTATGGTTTTTGGTCCAACATTTAAGTCTCTAATCCATCTTGAATGAATTTTCATATACGGAGTAAGGAAAGGAACCAGTTTCAGCTTTCTACTTAGGGCTAGCCAATTTTCCCAGCACCATTTATTAAATAGGGAATTCTTTCCCCATTTCTTGCTTTTGTCAGGTTTGTCAAAGATCAGATGGCTGTAGATGTGTGGTATTATTTCTGAGGACTCTGTTCTGTTCCATTGGTCTATATCTCTGTGTTGGTACCAGTACCATGCTGTTTTGGTTACTGTAGCCTTGTAGTATAGTTTTAAGTCAGGTAGCATGATGCCTCCAGCTTTGTTCTTTTGGCTTAGGATTGTCTTTTTTTTTTTTTAAATTTATTTATTATTATTATACTTTAAGTTGTAGGATTGTCTTGGCAATGCGGGGTCTTTTTTGGTTCCATATGAACTTTAAAGCAGCCTTTTCCAATTCTGTGAAGAAAGTCATTGGTAGCTTCAAGGGGATGGCATTGAATCTATAAATTACCTTGGGCAGTATGGCCATTTTCATGATATTGATTCTTCCTATCCATGAGCATGGTATGTTCTTCCATTTGTTTGTGTCCTCTTTTATTTCACTGAGCAGTGGTTTGTTGTTCTCCTTGAAGAGGTCCTTTACATCCCTTGTAAGTTGGATTCCTAGGTATTTTATTCTCTTTGAAGCTATTGTGAATGGGAGTTCATTCATGATTTGGCTCTCTGTTTGTCTGTTACTGGTGTATAAGAATGCTTGTGATTTTTGCACATTGATTTTGTATCCTGAGACTTTGCTGAAGTTGCTTATCAGCTTAAGGAGACTTGGGGCTGAGACAATGGGGTTTTCTAAATATACAATCATGTCATCTGCAAACAGAGACAATTTGACTTCTTCTTTTCCTAACTGAATACCCTTGATTTCTTTCTCTTGCCTGATTGCCCTAGCCAGAACTTCCAACACTATGTTGAATAGGAATGGTGAGAGAGGGCATCCCTGTCTTGTGCCAGTTTTCAAAGGGAATGCTTCCAGGTTTCTCCCATTCAGTATGATATTGGCTGTGGGTTTGTCATAAATAGCTCTTATTATTTTGAGATACGTTCCATCAATACTGAATTTATTGAGAGTTTTTAGCATGAAGGGCTGTTGAATTTTGCCAAAGGCCTTTCCTGCATCTACTGAGATAACCATGTGGCTTTTGTCTTTGGTTCTGTTTATATGCTGGATTATGTTTATTGATTTGCATATGTTGAACCAGCCTTGCATCCCAGGGATGAAGCCCACTTCATCATGGTGGATCAGCTTTTTGATGTGCTGCTGGATCCGGTTTGCCAGTATTTTATTGAGGATTTTTGCATCGATGTTCATCAGGGATATTGGTCTAAAATTCTCTTTTTTTGTTGTGTCTCTGCCAGGCTTTGGTATCAGGATGATGTTGGCCTCATAAAATGAGTTAGGGAGGATTCCCTCTTTTTCTATTGATTGGAATAGTTTCAGAAGGAATGATACCAACTCCTCCTTGTACCTCTAGTAGAATTCGGCTGCGAGTCCGTCTGGTCCTGGACTTTTTTTGGCTGGTAGGCTATTAATTATTGCCTCAATTTCAGAGCCTGCTATTGTTCTATTCAGGGATTCAACTTCTTCCTGGTTTAGTCTTGGGAGAGTGTAAGTGTCCAGGAAATTATCCATTTCTTCTTTCTAGTTTATTTGTGTAGAGGTGTTTATAGTATTCTCTCATAGTAGTGTGTATTTCTGTGGGGTTGGTGGTGATATCCCCTTTATCATTTTTTACTGCATCTATTTGATTCTTCTCTCTTTTCTTCTTTATTAGTCTTGCTAGCAATCTATCAATTTTGTTGATCTTTTAAAATGGACTAAATGGTCCAATTAACAGACACAGACTGGCAAACTGGATAGAGTCAAGACCCATCAGTTTGCTGTATTCAAGAGACCCAGCTCACATGCAGAGACACACATAGGCTCAAAATAAAGGGATGGAGGAAGATCAACCAAGCAAATGGAAAACAAAACAAAACAAAAAAGCAGTGGTTGCAATCCTAGTCTCTGATAAAACAGACTTTAAACCATCAAGATCAAAAGAGACAAAGAAGGCCATTACATAATGGTAAGGGATCAACTCATCAGGAAGAGCTAACTATCCTAAATATATATGCACCCAATACAGGAGCACCCAGATTCATAAAGCAAGTCCTTAGAGACTTACAAAGAGACTTAGACTCCCATACGATAATAATGGGAGACTTCAACACTCCACTGTCAACATTAGACAGATCAACGAGACAGAAAGTTAACAAGGATATCCAGGAATTGAACTCAACTCTGCACGAAGCGGACCTAATAGACTTCTACAGAACTCTCCATCTAAAATCAACAGAATATACATTCTTCCCAGCACCACATTGCACTTATTCCAAAATTGACCACATAGCTAGAGGTAAAGCACCCTTCAACAAATGTAAAAGAACAGAAATTATAGCAAACTGTCTCTCAGACCACAGTGCAATCAAACTAGAACTCAGGACTAAGAAATTCAATCAAAACCGCACAACTACATGGAAACTGAACAACCTGCTCCCGAAGGACTACTGGGTACATAACGAAATGAAGGCAGAAATAAAGATGTTCTTTGAAACCAATGAGAACAAAGATACAACATACCAGAATCTCTGGGACACATTTAAAGCAGCGTGTAGAGCAAAATTTATAGCACTAAATGCCCACAAGAGAAAGCAGGAAAGATCTAAAATTGACACCCTAACATCACAATTAAAAGAATTAGAGAAGCAAGAGCAAACACATTCAAAAGCTAGCAGAAGGCAAGAAATAACTAAGATCAGAGCAAAACTGAAGGAGATAGAGACACAAAAAACCCTTCAAAAAATCAATGAATCCAGGAGCTGGTTTTTTGAAAAGATGTTTCTATTCTTTAAAAAGAAGTTTATATTTTCAGTAAGGAAAAAAGTTTGCTTATAGAGCAAATCATCTATATTTCAGTTAGTCAATGATTTTCTCAACTTCTGTTGAGTAAAATTAAATAGCTTTAAAAGGCAGGAGGGAACAGAGAAAGGAAAATGCAGTCAGCGAAGAGGTCCATTTCAAAGACTGGGATTCCATGAGACCCAAACAGGAACGCTTTCTACTTTCCTTATGGTCTCTCAATGTAAACGTCACTTTTAAGCAACTGAACAGAATCAAAAAGACCAAAAGTCCTTAGGTTCAGCCCTAAGAAGCCTTTAAATTTCTCACATTCACTGGGTATCAGTCATTTCAGTATAAAATATCAATAAATTAAAACAATTGGATCACCTTCTAGTTTATTACTTTAGAGGAGTTATTTTGCAGACTGAATTTTAGTTGCATTAATAATAATCTTTATGCTCAGGTATGTGTCCTTACGAAATTTAGGAGAAAAATTCCAGTCTGCTGACTTTATCAAAGTATAACTTATGTTTTTGGTGGGTGAAGCTCTTTATCTTCCCAAGTTCTTTAATGAAAGAACATATGCTCATGTTTAATGATTCTCATTATAGAAGCACTTTCTTGTAATGCTACATTCCAGAACCTGAAGTAGTCACCTAGAATATAGACCACACGGATTATAATGAAACCTATGCAATATACACAGGGGATATGAGTTGACCTGCGTCGGCACCAGGTCTTTAAAATGAGTTCTCCATTGCAGTATTTTAACAAGCAACTTTTTGCTGTAGTAAAATTATTTTAACGTAAACTTTTTTCAAATTAAAATGATCAAGAGTTGTTAAAGAACAGTTACTGTGCTGTGTCAGTTCTTCTTTTTATCTGTTTTGAGGAAACACAATAAGATTTAATATGATTGCTGTCAATGGCATACTATAACTTAATCCATCCAATAATGTTGTCACTAACAGCCAACTTTGATAAAATAACATCAGGCAAAAAGACTATTCATGCCATGAATCCTCTTTGAAATGTGTCTTCAGCCCTAAGCTCAGGAGGTTGTTTCTAATGATCTTGACACTTCTCTTTGATGAATGAAACATTATCTAAGGCTTACGTTCCTATGGAATAGTCCGCATTGCCAGTATAGATAAGAATTTATTTGGTGAGACTGAATTTAGATACCAAGTTTATTTTGTATGCATAAATAATTGGTATAAGCCTAAGAAGCCAAAATGGATTACTAGGATTGGAAATGTTAGAGTATCTATATGTAAAATTGATGTACTTTTCTAATAGAGAATTTATTTTCCCAGGCCCATGATGCCTACTCACATTTGTATAGCAGTTCATACATTTCAAAGACCTCATAAGTTATTTTGTCTTCAAAAAAAATTATGTGGACATACTAAGTCACTATAATTCTCCCATTTTTCAAATGATGAGTTAGGGGAAATGCCTTTCTTGGAATCCAAGCTTCTTATTTCCAATCTATCCCCCTGACTTATGTCATACTCCCTGTAAAACCCCATATCTACAAAATGGTAAACTTGATTAGTTTGCTAGAGGACAAAATTATCACAAAATGCTTATTGTGATAATTTTATTATATGTAGTATTCCTTAATTCTATATCAGAAACTGGCTCTGAAAACACACATACATACAACCTAAGATTTTACTAACAGTTAAGTGAAGTATATTGGCCTAAGTCAGAACAAGAGCTTCCTTAACAATACTATGTAATTCTGGGCTTCTTTATTGCTAGTCCATGGAAGGTAGATTGCCATAGTATCTCTCTAGCAGATAAAATTGTTTTTCAGTGTTTGAGCCTTGATGCCTAAAAAAGCACTGTTTTTGAGATTAATGGCAAAATAGGTCAACTTCCTGAATTTCTTTACTCCTGACATGAGCCTGACTCCTGGTTTTTCTATTACAGGCTTAGGTCTAGTGAACCTTAAGCCATGCACTTACAGGAAAGCTTTTATGCATATCACAATAGTATGAGTTACTGCTGATGCAGCTGTCACTCTTATTCTTCTGAGTATTTCTTTCACTCTTTTGCTGATGCCATTATGAAAATTAGTGCTGGCACAGCCTTCAAGGCACTTAATATCCTCTCTTATTTATGTGGTTATCTTATTCTTAACATTTTGTTTGCAAAGAAGGTATTAATTACATATGGAGGGGCAGAAACTCTATAGAGTTTCTACTTGTAGGTTTTCTGGATTTATATTGAGGTATCTCACAAACTAAAAAGCAAAAGCAATCAAATAGCAGAAAGTTTTTTAAATCTATATAACCTAAACACAAAAACACATCATGACCTGTAATCCCAGCACTTTGACAGGCTGTGGTAGGTGGATCACCTAAGGTCAGGAGTTTGAGAGCAGCCTGGCCAATATGGTGAAACCTGGTCTTTGCAAAAAATACAAAAATTAGCCCGGCATGTTGGCTCACACCTGTAATCCCAGCTACTTGGGAGGTTGATGTACGAGAATCACTTGAATCTGGGAGGCAGAGATTGCATTGAGCCAAGATGGGGCCACTGCATTTCAGCCTGGGCCACAAAGTAAGACTCTGTCTCAAAAAAAAAAAAAAAAAAAGGCCATCATAATAAGACTTGTTTCTTCTCATTATTAACTATGTAATTAAATGTGATGGAGTTTACTGTTTCATTTTTTACTTTAATAGGATGAGTTTTCTGTGACACTGTAATTGTTCTGTCATTAGTTTTCATTTCTTAATTATTAAATATGGATTTAGAAGTAATCAAATCTTATATCTGACTAACCTCTAGGTTTTTATACTTCTAATGGATGGTCTGTGTTCAATTAAGAACAAAATCTCAATTGTCTTATTTATACTCTGTGTTCATTTTCAATACCTCTAAAAAATATTTTCCAGAATTCCTATATTTACAGTGTAACTGATAAAATGATGAAGAAATATGAAAAGTCATTCAAAGACAAAATTTGGAATGAGGACACCGAAACTGAAGATATATTACCATGCTAAAAAAATCAAAAGCTGTCAGTTTTCACCCCATCTAAAATTCTGTTGACTACTTTTAAATCTAAGATGTATTTTTCATAATGGTGAATAGAAAGAATTTTATCACAAGTATCTGAATGAGCTAAAAAAAGCAATACCTATGCATAACATGTCACTTGTAATAAGGACATCTTTTAATATTGAAACATAACAAAATTATAAATCAGTAATAATCCACAGCATAATAAAAATTAAATGAGAAATTTAAACAAAGTTGGTTGAAAGTCATCAAAAACCAAAAGATACTTTTGGAAGTGTTTCAGTAACTGTAAATATTTACATTTTAAAATTACACATTTTTAAAAGAATACTTTCAATAATATGACATTGTATTGCTTATTTTTCTTCAAAGTCATTTAAAGCATTGTTAATTTGAATGCCAAAATAAAACACTTCAATTAAGATATTAAAATTATGTTATACATCTATAAATACCTAGGCACATAAATCAAATAAACTTATCTTATACATTTGTGCAACTGAATTATTTTGCCTTCATAAAATATTGGTAAAATTGCATGAAAATAATTGAAACACGTTGATATGGTATTACTATCTTCACATTTTTGTTAAAGTAATTTCATTTTTTTTTCTCAGCAGGAGTCAGTTAAATTTATGTTGGAGAAGTTATATGATGACTTACAGATGGTTTCATATTTTACCTTGGTTTACGTGTTCTTCAAATTATACTTGGAACAATAACAAACAAGTAGATAACTGCCTATTAATACTTTAGAACATCAAAAGGGGGCAGTATAAAATATTTTTGGAAGCAATCTATCCACTGACAGATGAATGGATAAAGAAAATGTGGTGTATACATGCAAGAGAATACCATTCTGCCTTTAAAAAAGAAGAAATTCTGCCATTCGTAACAACATGAGTGAACTTGGGACATCAGGCCAAGTGAGATAAAATAGACAAATACTACATAATTCCACTTGTATAAGGAATTTAAAATAGTCAAATTCACGGAAGCAGAGAATAAAACGGTGGTTGCCAGAGGCGTGGGGGAGGAGGAAACAAGGATGTATTAGACAAAGGGTACAAAGCTTCAGTCAATGCAAGATGAGTAAGTCCTAGAGATCTACTGTATAGCATAATGTGTATATTTAATAATTCTGTATCATACACCTGAAAACTTGCTGAAGGGCAGATTTCATGTTGTGTTCTTACCACCAAAAAACAATAAGTAAAGAAGACAGGAAGAAAATTTTAGAGGTGATGAATACGTTTATGGCATAAAACAAAAGATGACCATTTGTGTTATGAATGTACACTTATCTCCAAACTCATCAAGTTGCATACATTAAATATGTACAGCATTTTGTATGTCAATCTTGCGTCAATAAAGTGGTTTAAAAGAACATATATATGTGTGTATATATAGGTATGTGTATATATGTATGTATGTGTATATATGTGTGTGTGTGTATATATATATATAAAATCACCTATGCTATGTCAAAAATAAAATTTGAGCTTTTGGAAGTTGATAAGTATTGGTACATTGCAATTTTTACTTAATTTAATAGTATCACTTTAAATAAATTTAAAATTTTAATTTCAGAACAACATATATGTATCCTGGGTTCTATTTAATAATTACACTGTCGCTTATTGATCAGTGAAAGCTTATATAAAATGAAAAACTGATATAAAAGGACATATAGCAAAACTACACCCTCCTTCTACTTTTTCTTCTAGGATGCCCTATAATAGCACAGCTTAAGGCACAAAAACCTTTCTTCAAGTTCTGACATTCCCAAAGTATAGGTATAATATGAATAACTCTTCGTAAATAAAATTAATGACCTCTTATTAAGTCATTTAATCCTAAAATACATATATCTACAACAATAATACATCATATCTTTTAGATGGTTTTTGTGTTTTATCTCATCAATGAGATGTCAAGTCCTCATTTTTCTATGTTTGATATATTCTGTATATTTAAAATATTATTAACTACTCTTGACTTCTTTATTTTAAAGGACAATTTGCCTTTACTATAAAATACTACAATTGAAAATATTTCTATTTAGGTAAATTGTGGCATTTTGAAGCTAATGAATAGCAAATCAGATTATATAGTTCCTAATAAGTAAAAGATGACTCTTTAAGAATACTAACATTTAAATTTTTGATTACATTTTATCGATACATTTTCATGCATCAGTTGGTACCTTTAGCCATGTCTAATGATGATATAAGCCTAATGTAACACTAGATCAGCCTTTTACTAAAAGTTTCAAATAATTCAAGGGCACTTACCATGTTCCAGCCAGGATAGAGGTAGTCTGTACCAACAAATTCAAAGTAGTGAGCAAACCCTTCCTTCAGCCACACGTCTTCCCACCACACAGGCGTCACGAGGTCACCAAACCACTGCAGTAACAAAATTAATGGTCATCAAATAAAATAAAATCTGTCCCCAAACTATTTTATTTAAAATTACATGTATTAAACTATGATTATTATAACTGGAATTAATTCCCCAATTGATTTTGTGATCTTAAACTGTATTGTGGCAAAACTGTATTGATTTATTTGACTACTTGGGTGACACTAGTTTTTTTATACATGCTTTCAGAGAGTAACAAAAAAGAATAATCAATGAACACAAAAGAATATTTGATTTGGAGAAGAAAGGGCTCAGGAGAGAAAAACTGATGAGAGCTGTCTTCAAATATGTGGAGACCTATTATGTAGAAAAAGAAAGGCTTGTTTCTTGTGACCCTACAAGTGACAAACCAAGACTAATGAATGGAAATTAGCATGGGTAAATGTCTGCTGAAAACACAGAAAACCCTCTAACAGACTGAGATGGCCAAAGATGGGAACATTCTGCCTTGAAAGGTAGTGAGCAGTTCATCACAGGAGGTATGTAAGCATCACCCTCTAGTGGCACAGGCAATTCAGAGAAGATATTTGCTGATTGATAAAACTAAGGGTTTTTGAGGTCCCTCACACTTGACTCTCCATGATTCTATTATAATAAGGATTTAGACCAAAAAAAATTCTCTAAGATGCCTTTATGAAAAATCATGTAATTTTAAAAGGTATTTTGATTAGATAATGATGTATTATTCCGAAACTTGCTTAGTTTAGGAAAACGTTAAGGAAATTCTTTTCTCATTAAAAAGCAAAAAAATACATTATATGCCAGGAGCTAGCCTAAAGACAGGATTCAGTGAAGAAAAGTTATATAATGTTCCTCCTCATGCAGTTGACATTTTATTGTAGAGGCACGGGGGATGAGGGGAGGTAGACGATAAAAAAATAAATAAGCAAATGAACAACGCAATTTCAGATCCTAACAAAGTGCTACAGGAATGAGGGAGGAACTGCTTTACATTGTAAAACCAAAAACATTCTCTCTAAGCAGTGACATTTGAGCTCAGACTTCAATGATAAGGGAGAGCCAGTCATGAGAAAGGCTTGGGAAGGAGAATTTCAGGGACATGTAATTAACCCTTAATGTGAAGACTCTACGTGGGAATGAGCTATTTAAGAAACAGAAGAAAGACCTCTGCGGCTGGAACATAGTGGACCAGGAGGAGGAAAGTGTGAAAGAGTCCAGAAAGGCAGACAAATACCAGATCATGTGTGGCTTTAGCAGCCACATTAACAACCTTGGCTGACAGTTTCAATAGTAACAGTAAAGTATCTATTCTTCAACAGAATCTCTCATTGAAATACAAATCAAATCAGCTCTCAGTATGTTGAGGACCACAAAGTAAATGTTTAACCTTTTAATAACTTTTTAAATAAAAAAAATGCATGTTTCTCCTGTAACTTGAAATCCTATCTTCAGAATTGTGACTACAAATTGGTGGGCAGGAAAGATAACATAGAAATTAATTGGTTAATGACAATGGAAATTATTTCAAGTGTTTCTCCTAGCTTCTGGTTCATGACTCCATAGTAAGTGCCCTACAAATACTAAGCTATAACAAGAAAGTAACTTAGAATATGAAACAAATGAAATCCAGTTCTTCGAACAATTATACATTATCAGTGCACTTTCACTTCAACAGAACTATGTATCTAACTTGTCATTTATAGGAGCATTCAAAAAGCAAACTGCTTTTGTCTCAAATAATTACAAGATATTCAGTCAAAACCATCCTCTTTAGTACAGACTAGAAGCACCAGACATCTCTGCAAAGGATCCCCTTAAGCCTGGGGTGAGAAACACACCTCAGAGATCTGGTCAACAAGGCAGATACAAACATCTTACAGGTTCAGTGCAAAAAACTGACATTTAGGGGCCAGGCACGGTGGCTGATGTCTGTAATCCCAGCACTTTGGGAGGTTGAGGTGGGTGGATCACCTGAAGTCAAGAAGTTCAAGACCAGCCTGGCCAAGATGGTGAAACCCCATCCCTACTAAAAATATAAAAATTTAGCTGGGCATGGTGGTAGGCACCTGTAGTCCAGCTACTTGGGAAGCTGAGGCAGGAGAATCACTTGAACCTGGGAGGCGAAGATTGCAGTGAGCCAAGATTGCACCATTGCACTCCAACCTGGGTGGCAGAGTGAGACTCGGCCTCAAAAAAAAAAAAAAAAAAAAAGCTGACATTTATGTAAACAGTCCTCTGGCCCGCATCACTTCATCATTAAGACAGTATTCATTTATTAGCATTTAACAGTTTACCTTTTTTCACTGACAGTGTTTTTCACATCACTCTTTTCTTCGTTTTTTCAGCTTTTAAAAAGCTGTGGGGTTTATAATTTATTGAAATCACACTGTATCACAGTGAGATTTCTGGTGTTATAAGTTTAAAGCTATCCATAAATACTAGTAGCCAGGACAGGTATCACTTTCTGTTGGCATGGACATCTATTTTCAGTGACTTTTTCCCACTAAAATTAAGATTCAAATAAGCACTGCGAAGTCTCTCTAATGCCATCCATTCATTGTGAGAAAATGCATAAAATCAAAATGAAATTAATTTTATCTTAGCTTCACTACAAAGTTGGCTAATTTACATATGAATTTCTAAACATGCCAAGACAAAAAATATCAATCATTTGAGAACAAAGAGTCCACGGCTGAGTTAGTGAAAGACTTCCTAAGTGTCTATGTGGTGGGAAAAGGGGAATAACAAATTGATTTCAGCAAAAGCAGATTTTGACACGTACACAAAACTCAGCTGCATCTTGCAGCGATGCAATAAATCATTGCCATCACTGCACTTACCCTATATACACACTAATAATCACAAGAAAATACAGCAAGGTTGATAACTGACTAGATAGGGGCTCCAAAGAGGCTGCTGGGTGGCAGTGCCATCTCACTGCTCAACTAAATGGAATGACAGTTGCTTACTCAATACGATCAGGGTGTTTGTTTTTGTTATGATTGAAGAAAAATGACATATCTTCCAGAAAGAACTACACAGTGCTCCATATAAAATTAAAATTTATTTGGGAGGATAATAATTTAGCTCTTAATGTAGCTATTCAAAATCATTCTCAATAGCTTTTACATTATACTTACACCTGATTCTTTTTCTCATACCTGGTGACATATCTCATGAACAATGACCATGGTGACATCCAGCAAATAAGAAATAGATGAAACACTGGGATCCAGCAGTATTCTTTGTTCCACAAAAATACTTAGTCCCCAGTTCTCCATAGCAGCATACGGATGCTTAGGCACAGCTAAAAGATCTAGAAATAAAATAAAACAGTTCCAAAGGCTTTAACAAAGACACCAGATTCTGAATTTATGTGCTAAAAATGTCCAGAAATCCTAATTATAAGGGATACTTGATTTGACTTAGTGATTTTTTTTTTTTGGCAAATTAAACTACCTGCCATTTCTACATGACAGCAGAAATATAGGCTATCACTGCAAATGCTGGTCATATGCATTCATCACAGTTCATTTTCAAGCCCAGTGCTATAGGTAGCTGGAAGTATCAGTGCCATTATTGATGGGCCCATCCTAATAAATTTTATAAGTCAAGGAAACCAAATGCAGCAGGAACCTACAGAGGCAAAGGCGTTGTGCCTTCTAATGAAAATATATTTGACTCAATGCAGTAAATACTATATTCTTACATTTACCTCAGTATTGCATAAGAGAAAACATTTTATATCTGGTTTAAAATGTGGGGTTATTTTTCTAATTGCTTAAATTCTAGTGTATTTTTCCAGTTATATTAAAAGAAAGATGTTACATGTAAATATATCTTACAGAGAAAGCTTTGCTAGTGGATATAATGGAAAAAAAACTAAAAACTATTGAGGGGACCCACAGACTCTGGTCTGGCTCTGTCATCAACTGGCTATGCAACATCAGTAAATCACTTAACTTCTTAAGACCACAATTCCCTCACCTATGAAATAAGGTCATTAGCCTTAATTATCTCTAAAAAACCTTCTAGCTCCAAATATCTACAATTAGATGATTCTAAGATCTGTGCTTATTTTAAAAGGTCATAGAGGTATTATCAACTTCTGGTTATGGTGACACAAAGAGTTCATGCTTTGATGTACTCCCTTTGCTCCAGAGGCATAGTGATGATAAATAAAATATTAAAAGGGAAAACGAAAAAAACATCTCCAGGCTTAAAAATAAACCTCTCCCTGGACCAGAAATGGTACAGAAATGCAAAGTGGTGATTGCAAGTGAAGCCACAGGCCTGCTGGGCACTGGCTCCAGCATCAGGCAGTGGCGGCTGGGAATTGGCTCTGGCAGATCCTTCCAGAGCCAAAAGGACCTAAGCCACGCTACTACTTAATGCCAGGGATTGAGGTAGGGCACGCATGCTCATGAAAACAGGTTGAAAATAGCTGGCGCTCCTTGCTTCCTGGGAAAGTCAGTAAGTGGCAGGGTAGAAATTTGAACCCAACAGCCTGGTTCCAGCACCTGTGCTTTTAATCACAATGCCAAGCATAGTGTTTACAGTCTCTGACCCAGAAGTTCTACTTCTCTATATAACCCTGGGGTAACTCCCTACGATGCAACAGAAAATTGTATAAGAATGTTCACTATAGTATTGTTTGTACAGGTGAAAAGGGAAAATTAACTGCGTTTAAGCAAGGTAAAGGACAAAGAAACTGAGAAACAGGTATATAAAGGAATATTACACAGCAATCAAAACAATTGATCTTACCACTAGATTCTAACACTACATACATCAACATGGACAATCTGAGAAAGAGAATATCGAGGAAATAAGTGAAGAGTAAAATGACCCTATAATAACATCCACTATTTAAAAACAAGTAGAATAACACCGTGTGTTGTAAATGGATACTCATACACGAACACATGCACAGAGACAGTAATGGCAAGATGCACACACAAACACACATACAGCAATGATAAACATTAAAGTCATGATGGCTTAATGGAAGAAAGGAGGGGAAAAGGATGGAAGACAGTCACACAGTGAATTAAATAGTGATGCTTTTAATAAGAATATTTCACTGTTGGTGGTATGGGTGCTGATTATAATATTACTAATTCTTTTCCACATGCTTTAAATATTTTAAAATAAGAAAAAGAATAAAATAGTCAACAGTCTTATAATAAGGTTGATTTTTCTTTATTCCTGACTTTAAAAAATATCTTCTCAGCATTGGTTGTGGGTATTTGTTGTTGCTATTTCTGTTTGTTTGAGATGGAGTCTCGCTCTGTTGACCAGGCTGGAGTGCAGTGGTGTGATCTCAGCTCATTGTAACCTCTGCCTCCCAGGTTCAAGCAATCCTTCTGCCTCAGCCTCCCGAGTAGCTGGGATTACAGGCATGCGCCACCACGCCCAGCTAATTTTTGTATTTTTAGTAGAGACGGAGTTTCACCATATTGGCCAGACTGGTCTTGAACTCCCGACCTCATGATCCAACCACCTCAGCCTCCCAAAGTGCTGGGATTACAGGCCTGAGCCATCGCACCTGGTCGGTTGTGGTCTTAAGTCTGAAATGTATATTAAAGTAAGTCAAATATGACCCCATCTTCTGCTACATTTTAGACTAAGCATGAGGGCATAACAGCTATAACACGAAAAAAAGGGAAATATGAGGTAATAGTTGAAGAATTAAGAGTGCTGAGATAGAGAAAAAAACAAATCTGATTGGGGAGATTTTCAAAGAGATGGTACTTAAGTTGGACTTCAAAAGGTAAATAGGATATCAAAGGGCAGAAACAGGTAATCTGCACATTCACATATACCACAAATACTGGTTGAGCATCTCCTTTGCTCAATATAGACATGGTTTTGCCCTGTCCTGCAAGCTCCTTGCTCTCTGTCATCATGGTGCTTATATGCATATGTGAGTGTGTGCAGGAGGTCAATTAACCAGTAATAAATGAATGAGAAAATTAGTAAATGATAAATGCTACAAAGAAAATGTAACAGAGTAAGATATTGATTGATTGGTGGGGTAGGTGTGGTGTGGTCAAGGCAGCCCTCTCTAAGGTAGTCACATTTCATCTGAGATGTGAGTAATGGTAGAAGCTAGCTTGTTTGAAATCGGAAGTGCATTCTAAGAGAGGACAACAAATGCAAAGGCCCTAAGGTGAAAATGAGACAAGTATGCTAGACAAAGAAGGTTGATGTGGCTGAAATATAAAAAGAGAAGGAACACAGATCAGAGAACTGGTATGAATTGTAAGTTCATAAGCAATAGATATTCTTTTATATAAGATTTTACCTTAACACCTTGTCTAAATATGAACAAACCAGGTAACAGGACCACAGTGTGTCAACTTTGTCACCAGTAGATGGCAACAGTAGTAGCAGGTCTGGTGTCATTTACTTGTAGCAACATGTGACTAATGATCAAGCCTTCTGACCCAAGCCTGTGACAAAGTAGAGGCAATTCTGTAAGCTGTAGTCCTCCAGGAGCCAAGAGTAGTCGATCGTCAAGGCTAAGCAAGCATATCAAGCCACACATTGGGATTTGGATTGGCTCAAACAGCACAGGAAGAAGACTCGACACATATGAGCCAGATGCAGTCTAGGAGTTTGGAATAAAGAGGAAGCTAAACGAGCGTATCAAGCCACACATTGGGATTTGGACTGGCTCAAATAGCACAGGAAGAAGACTGTACACATATGAGCCAGATGCAGTCTAGGAGTTTGGAATAAAGAGGAAGGTAGACTTGGAGGCATTTGTTAGAAAGCAAAAGCCTGACTAACAGCATAAGGAGACATGGTGTGGAAACAACTGGAGGCTGGTGATAAAGATATCAGGCACTGGTGACCTAAGCAGGCAGCTGGTTACATATTGGAATTGAGAGGGTATGATGTTACAAAAGTCAGGCCTGGGTAACAAGATCACAGATCAACCAAACAAGGACTCTTCACCAAATGGAGCTAGAGTCAAATTAAAGTCATTAAAGAATAGAGTAAAACACAGATCAGTAGTAGAGGACGGCTTCTTATATATACACAGGTTTTATAATAAATATGAGGAACCATGATTATAGATGGCAGAGTAGGGAAAAAATAAAGAAAATATTGTATGCTACTAACCTTATAACAGTGTATTGAAGAAACTTAGATTTTGTTGAAGCAACTACAGAGAAGCATTTTTAATTGTGGCTCTGTTCTACGTCTTCACAACTTAAGGAATCTTATATGATAGGTTTATAATTTAAGAGCACCTACATCAAGTATATATCCACACAAACATTTGTACACAAATATTCATAAAAGCCTATTTCCAGTAGCTAAAAACTAGGAACAACTCAAATGTCCATCAATAGGTGAATAAATAAAGTATGGTATATCCACTCAACAAAATACTACTCAGCAATAAAGAGAAATGAACTATGGTTACAGTCCACAACATGATTGAATCCCAAAATAGTTATATGGAGTAAAAAAAGAAGAAAGCTCTATCTACTGTATGATTCATGCCACTTATGTAAAATTCCAGAAAATGCAAACTAATCTATAGTGTCAGAAAGCACATCAGAGGTTGCCTGGGGACAAAGATGGGAGGAGTTAGAAGATAGCGACGAGAAACTTTTGGGAGTGATGAATATGTTCATTATGGTGATAATTTCCTGTGTGTATACATGTGTTAAGGCACCAAATTGCATACTTTAAATATGGACAGTTTTCTTGTACATTACTGTACCTGAATGAAGCTATTAAAAAAAAAAAAGCAAATTCAGTAACAAAAATACTCTTTTGTTTATTTAAGGCAGATAACATTAATTCACAATGAATTATTTTAATTTTTGCAAAAGAAATTTGTTACGAGACCATACTCATTAAAATGTATACCCATAACTCTTTCATATGCCTTGAAAACAGAAGAAAATTCAAATGTTTCAGAATCTAATTTACTTGGAAAGTCAAAGAAAATGCTTGATAAAAGTAGGCATAGTAGTCTGCTTCCAATTAAATAGTATAGTACAAAAAACTATAGACAGATATGAAATAATTCATATAATACTAGTGAATGTGATAACATAAATTAACATAAAAATCTGACTTGCTTTACTTGTTTGCCTCCTACTCACCCTCAATGCACTATAATTTGCCTTCTATTCTTAACACTATCCTGAAACAGCTCTGAATAACTAAATTCACAAACTCTCATGGACACTTCTCAGAATTCATCTTTTTTTGGCATTGCTGAGAATTATCATATGGTAGGCTAGTGTCTATAATAACAGAATATCCATGTTTTTCCTCCACTTCTCAGATTAGCCTTTCTTCTTGTTTTGTTCCGTTTTATTTTTCATTTTCTTGCCACTCTCTGACTTTTGAAAATCAAAGTTTCCAGGATTTCCATCTGTGGCTTCTGTGTTGCTTTGTTTTACTAACTGCTATGATTTAAATGTGTCCTCTCTGAGATTCACACTGAAATGTAATCTCTATGGGTCTCTTCTGCCATCTGAAGACACAACATTCATCCCCTCTGGAGAATGTAGCAACAAAGAGTCATCTTGAAAGCAGAGAGTAGACCCTACCAGACAGCAAACTGGCCTGTGCCGTATCTTGGACTTCTCAGCCTCCAGGATTATAAGAAATAAATTTCTATTATTTGTAAATTACCCAGTCTCGGGTATTTGGTTATAGTAGCATAAATGTACTAAGACACTTACTCTGCTACTTATTTTCTTTGAGTGTTCTCATCCACTTTAACATCATCCATCACCACCCACATGCCCAGACTGCTCTCTTTGAGCACTAGATGAAAATATCTAAGCATCTTATAGTAGGCTGCTATTTGATAGGCCCCCAATGTGCTGTGCCTCCTTGTGTAAGCCTCTCCCCTTTTAATCTGGTGTAATAGTACATACTAAAGGAAAGTTAAGAAAGCCTTGCAGCTTTCTGTTTTGCCCTCTAGGGAAAGTCAGCCCTCATAAAATAAAATGGCCCATTGCCCTGAGAACATCATGCAGGGAGAAACCTCACAACTTTGCAAAAGGTCCAAAGAATCACTAAGTGAGGTCTGTTCAATAGTATATACTAACTGAAATCCAGTCTCCAGCATTAGTGAAAGTGTTGCCTTATTACCCTTCTGATGCATGACCTTGTAAGCTAGAAATGTACTCTAATATATTCCAGATTATTAAATAATCACTAACAAAAATGTGTACAATATCAGTTCTCTCCTGTCTGCCAGTCAGATTCTTATCTCACAGGTCATGATAGTCAGTCCAGAATAAGATGCTTTGCCCCTGCTTTGAGCTCCTCTAAGCCCTGGCTCCAGTGCGAAAGAGCCTGGTATCCTCCAGCTCAGATATTCTCCGCTACATGATCAAGCTCACACTCCGCACTCTAAGTGTGAGAAGAGTACAGGAGATGCTCTCTGATATGTGACCTCAGATAGTTATCAATTGTCTTACTTTCTCTCGTACTTTCCTTTTGCCTAAGCCATACTACCTACAGTACTGACTTTTCCTGGCAATATTTCTTCACCAGCCAATTTCTGCCTTCTAGTTGTCCACACTCAAACTTATCAGTTCATTCTAGATTTGTCATCCATTTATTTAGCTAATTTGAGATTCATAACAAAGTCTGTAATAAGATCAGAACCTGAATGCCCCAGACTTCAACCTTAATCCTGAGGGAAAAGGGATAGAAAGTCCTGGAAGACAAGAGTTTTAATGCTGAAGAAATAAATATCCCAGCAATTCAGGAGCATCACCTCAGCAGCCAATCCCTCCATGCCTAGGCAGAAAACAGACCTGCTGCTGAGCCCCTAGTGTAGTCAGGGCATGTGGCATCTTCCTGAAAAGCAGCACTGGTCTCTGATTGGATGTAAGATATTTTTGCTCAGAAAATCTAAAGTGCCATACATTCATATTAGAAGTTGTGGTTTCAGAACAGAATAAATTCTATACATTTGTTCTTTCTGGTTTTCCTTGTACATGTAATGTACTTCTTTGAATCAGGCATTCATTCATTCATTCAATAAAGTTTGCTGAGTCCTTATTCTGTTCGAGCAGAGAAGGAGACTAACAAAGATGCTGCTGTGTCCAAGCTCATGTTCCAGTTTTGAGGGGTTGGGGGATGCAAGTAGGGCAGGGGGCCAAATAATACACAAATAGACAAGTAGATAATATGAGACTGTAATTGGGACTATCATGAAAATTACACATAATATGTTAAAGAATAACAGAGTTGGAGGCAGAATACATTTGATCAAATGACCAGGAAAAGTTGACGAAAATTCGTATCTAAGCTGAAACATCAACCCAATCCAGGAAGACAGGGCAGTTTTAATCTTAATCGTTGCATTTGCAGTGCTAGCATAGTACCAAGCACATGGCTAATGTTCAAAAGGTAATTGCAAAATAAATGAATAGCAAGTGATGTGATGGCAAGTCATGGTAAATATAGCTTACAACTAGTTTTGCCTGCGATCCTAAGCCACACAGATGTATAACCACTGTCAACACCACCCAGGAAAGGGCCTTTGGTTCCACAGTTCTGGTCATGAATTCCACGGTTTCACTCTGCCACATAAAGAACTCTGTGGCTCTTCTAAATCCTCTCTACTCCTATGCAAAGTGTCACTTAGATGCATTCCCTTACGATTCACAGATGGGCTCTATGCATACTGATTCTTCCAACCCAAAACCATCTTGTGCTCAAATCTGCAGCCTTCTGACCTAACTCTTACCTCTGTGTCCCGCCCCACTTCACCCTTTGAATTTTACCTTCAATGTTATCACCAGACTATACTCTAGTAGCATCTCAATCACAATCCAAGTTATTTTTCCAGCTCTGCTCCTCAGATCTTATTGGTAGAAGGCAATGGACATAATGTTTAAAGCTGCAAGTTGTGGAATCCATACTGGGTTTGGGATCCAAACCCACATTGTTTAACCTCTCTCAGCTTTCACTTTCTTATTGATAACATAGGGATATTAACAGTACCTGCTTTGCAAGTTGCTGTGAAGATTAAATGAGTTATACCATGTAAAGAACTTAGTCCTACATAGTAAGCAAGATAAATGTTATCACTATTTGAGATCTTTCCAGTCCTTCCCCACTCTGGGGAATCGAATGCATCGTAAGCCTCAGGAAAGAGAGGAGGAGGAGTCTTATCTTCAAACAAAGATGAAGTTTAGGTTAATATGTTCCATTATAGATTTTAATTTTCAAATTAAAATTTTATCGTGTGATTTAAAACAACATAGATCCTACTTAAGAATGAGCCAAAAAACATTATAAGATATGCCAATATTATCATCCAGGGACATTAATTTTAAAGGCATAGGTTAAAAAAAAAAGTTTTATTTTGATTATACCATGACTGGCTGTTGCTCAAGACTGTCTATACACCTTAGTGTTTCAGAATAAAAAAATGGAACATCTTGCTCTGAAGATTAATATACAGGGCTAGTAAAAATATAAACTATATTTGAAATAGTAATAGTAATAAGACAAAATTTATAGAAGTAACCCATAACTAATATTTATAAAATGAGAACTACCATTCTTTTTCTTCCGTTCAAGGGTATATTCCCAAGATTTTTACTGATAAACCAGTTAGGTTCTGAATGACTCTTTTTCAGTTTGTTTGACAAAGAAGTTTAAACTTCGCTATCCTTAGATACATTTCTACCAAATTTAGGAGTCAGTCCTTCAAAGTTTTAAAGCAAAATACACTTTTCTCCTGATGGACTTTTATTTGGGCATCATTCATTTAAAACAGACTAGTTTCAGCTACACATTGTGGATTCTAACAGAACTTTCATCAGCACTACTTGTATTCAGAAGCTTAGCTTTCAAGTTCTCAAACTTCTAGCATTCTCCTGAATTAGCATTAGGCCATAATAGGCAGGCAGTGTTTTTGCTGATCCTCCTGCCACACATTCAAAAGATTTTTTTTTTCATTTCAGCAATCAATTTTCCTCGACATTTACTGATTACTGTCAATTGCAATGGAGGAACACTTTACACGTGTTGCTTGATTTCCTTTTTTCCCTGAAAAAGGCTTTCTATGCCAAAGGATATATCCCATATGCACAGGGAACATTTGTCAGTTTCTCGCCCCTTTAATTTTTAAAATTAGTGCCACTTTGATTTTCACCATCATATTTTTTTTGTTGTGCATCTAGTACTTTCAAAATCACAGTCTTTGCTTTAAGAAACATGATTAGGTATGAACACAGAAAAGACATTAAATGACCCCTTCTGCCCATCCACTGGTGATAGCCCAAGTTGACTAATACTTGTTATATAACAAAGATTTGCTGTTATCTCAGAGAATACAGGTTGAATGTAAGGTTCCTTCCTATTAAGGTTCCATTTACAGTGTATTTTCATTTATTCCAAAAACACTTGCTCATTACCTAATGCTGGCCAGACTGATCTAGGCTGGGTATATAAACATTGAACAATAAAGACATAGTCCCCTTAAATTTTCGTGGAGCTTAAAAACCAATGGGGGATACAAACAAGTTAAAAAGTATATATATTATAGACACACATGATGGCAATTACAATGTAGTGCATATGCTACAATGAGTGCACAGTATAATGGTTGCAGCATAGAGCAGGGATTAAGAACATGAACTCGATTCTGCTACTTAATGGGGCACGTAACTGATCCTCTCTACCCATCATTTTCCTCACCTGTAAAATGAAGATGACTATAATTGCAACTATTTTGCAGGATTACTGTGAGGACTATTGTTGAAACACAATTCTCAAGGGTCTCTCACATTTCTGTATATCTTATGAACACAGGCACTGACTGCTTTTTATTCCACACTTTCTTTTTAAGGATGGTTTTGTATAGCAAAAACAGAGATAGTAGGCTCTCCAGAGCAAAAAGGTGGCATACATATTATCACTTTTTAAAGAACCACATTCCCTAGGGTCAGGTATAGAATCCACTGTATGTGCAGGTATCAGCTGGACCTATGTGTGTCACTCTTGGGAATTAGGGCTCTCGGAACTGGTACAAAAAATATGATACCAGCAGGACACAGTGGCTCATACATGTAATCCCAGCACACTGAGAAGCCAAGGAAACAGGATCACTTGATCCCAGGAGTTCAAGACGAGTCTGGGCAACATAGTCAGACACTGTTCCTACTAAAATAACAAATTAGCTGGGCATGGTGGTGCACGCCTGTAGTCCTAGCTACTTTGGAGGCTGAGGTTGGAGGATTGCTTGAACCCAGGAGGTCGAGGCTGCAGTGAGCTATAATGTTGTCATTGGACTCCAGCCTCGGCAACAGAGTGAGACCCTGCCTCTAAAAGAATAAAAAATGCTTATCTCTGGCTACTGCTGTAGCTAGAATAATAATGTCTTTTATTTCTAGTCCAAGAGTTTCATGACTTCTGCCAGCATTCATGAAACAGTGGCGGTCTGACTAGTTGATATTACAAGTAGGATAAGGTAAAACCTTAGACTCCTCACAGTTCTTGACAACTATACAAATTAATATAGGTAGCGTGCTTAGAACAGTACCTAGCAATTGTTAAGTTCTCAATAACTGTTAGTTATTGTGGATAAAAGATGTCCAGGTCCTCATTCCTGGAACCAGTGACTATATTACGTTACTTGGCAAAGGGGAATTAAGGTTGCAAACAGAACTAAGGTTGCTAATCAGCAGAAATTAAGATAGGAAGAATATCCCGGATTATACAGGTGGACCCAATATCATCACAAGTGTCTTGAAAAGTGAAAGCAGGAGATGGGAAGAAAGTCAGTGTCAGATTGATGAAATGTTAGAAAGACTCTACCAGGCATTCTGCTTTGAAGACAGAAGTGGACCATGAGCTGAGGAATGCAGTCTCTAAAAGCTGGAATAGTTCCAAAAATGTAGAAGATTTTCCCCTAAAGTCTCCAGTGAGAGTAGTGTCAGACTTTCAGCCTTCATAATTGTAAGATAATAAATTTGTGTTGTGTTAAGCCACTAATTAGGTGCTAATTTATTATCGCATCAATAGGAAATGAAGTTAACCATTATCATCATCATTACCTTTATTATTATTACCATTACTCTGTAAAAGAAGTCTCTAATATTGACAGAAAAATGAGAAAAGGCTTCCTTAGAGAATGCCAATTATGGGATCTGCTGAGTGAACAGTGGGTAGCCAGAGGGGAAATATATTTCAGGTTAAGGAAGTAGCATAGGCAAAGAAGAGACAATACAGTACTTTCCGTAATCAAAAAAACCGGATCAATATGACTGAAGCATATACTGACAAATCCTGCTTTGGACATGCTGAGTTTGAGTTACCCCTAGAACATCCAAATAGAGATATCTACTAAGAGGCTGAATGTAGAAGTCTGATGCATTGGGGAGAGGCTGGGGTGGGGGAAAAGATTTAAGAAGTCATCAGCACATAGATGAGAGGAGCCCATGACCAATGCTGAGTAGAGAAGAGGGCTAAGACAGATGTCTGAGGAGCACTAAGATTTAAGAGAGAGGCAGAGGACGAAGGCAACTGGGGTAGGGCCCACAAAGTATACTGACAAGATGCTGTCATGAAAGGGGGAAAGAAAATCAGGGAAGTGTGACATCGCATCATTCAAGAGTAGTGATCCATCCACAGGGGAGGGAGGACTTGACAGTGTCTATGACTATCTTAGGTATATTTATAATACACAGGCAATATATAATCAAGTAGTTGAATTTTAATTAACAATTTCAAAGAATACTAGTTTCTCATTCAATATTGTTTTCAGCAGATTTCCCAAATAAATTGTAAAATATTTTACACAGATCTAACACCAAATCTAATCCCATATATTAGCACCATCACCTGAAGGGAGGAAAAAACAGTGCTGTTAGGGGTTCTCATAATTAGCTCTTTAATGAGTGTCAGTTGCTGAGCGGGCCCATCCCACAGCATGGAACTCAGGACTCTCTCCTGTTTTCAAAGTCTGAGGTAGGTGGAAATCAATTTAGCGGTTTGAATAGCTCTTTGACACTCTTTAATTGACAGATTCACATTTCCAGTAGAAGGGAGTAGGAAAACAATACTATTTATAAATGAGCATTCTTACACTCTTGAAATTTGCAGTTGTCAGTAAAATGTATTTCCAAATTCTTATGTACTTTAGACAGTGTGAGTACAAAGTGGTTACCTCTGAAAGAAATTATTTGTGTAGGCTTGGTAAAGTGAAAACAAAGATGTATTGTGCCTTAAGGCCAGTTCCTCTTAGCATAAGCTGTACTAGTAGTTCACACAACATTCAATAAAAAACACAAACATATAATCCAAAGGAACCAAATGTTCGGTTCTTAGTCTAAAACTGTACAGCATTAATTTCAAACAAAATCAAATACTTGTTGAAGCCCCTGAGGGAAAAACAAAACAAAACAAAACAAAACACTGATACCCAAAGTTTGCTTAATTTTTTAAAAATCACTTATTGCAGTGATAGTATTACCTAATATTAACTGGCATCTAAACAATGAATGGATTATCAGAGAGCTAGTTGTATAAACAGGAGATACTGAAATTCACTGTGAATTTTATAGGTTCCTAGGAACAACTGAGAGTGCTTGGCGTAATGAGGGCAGAGAAAAGAGAAGAACAGATCATTTAAAAACAGCACAATTATACAAATGGAAAATATGATGACATGGTGTTACTTTACTACATTTTAACACTAAGATGAAGCTAATTTGCCTTTAGGGGAACTAAAAATAGAACCTTATCAATTTAGTCCTTGGCCTGCATAGTACTGAAAGACTTTATCTTTTTCATATCCAAACCTATAGACTTTCCATTTGAAATACCATCACGTCATTCAATGTCATGAAGAAAAATGAATGCCATGTCCCATTCAGGTTGAATTATGTATCAGCTGGGAGGCATTGATCAAAATATGAGCCATGTCTTTCATTACTGAAGGTACCTAATGCTTTGTTATAAATATCTTCTGAGAGTATAAAGAAACTGGCTTTTCCAAATTTTTTCACAGAAGAATTTCTGAGAGCTTCTATTCAATGATTTTTTTCAAGACCCATTACTAGTGTTCCAAATATTCCCTAGTTCAATTTACATTAGATCAAGAAATGAAATACAGAAAGAACTAATAATGAGGCAGAGATTGAACTGAACCCTTTACCTCTCCAAGCTCCAGTATCTAATGTGAATCACCAAATTATATTCCTAAATTGTATTTTATAAGGAGGAAAACACTTTGTGCCCATAACGGGAAAATGCTGAGAAAAGATTTTTTTTTTTGTACTCATCATAAAAATGTTTCTCCTAATGTAAATACTCAGGGAATTGACATAATAGAAAATTGCCAGGAGCCATTTTCCTAACACCACAGTTAATAGAGCATGAGGGTTCTTTAGCTCAAAACGACATGTAACTGATCACTACACTTGCAACAGGAGACTACCATGAAGAAAATGATAACACCCACCTCATTACTTGTTTTTTCTTGTCCTCCAAATATACTATGCAAATCCTTTATTTGTATACTTGGCATCTATTTGAATAGTCATTAAAATGAAAGCCAGGACTCTAATATAAACATAACATGAAGTGCTATATTAAAATGCAGAGGTCCAAGAGTGCAAAAGCATCTGCTCATGTTTTGCAGTAGCATTTGGAATATTTCAGTCCTGGATGGGGATGGAACCCTTACAGCCTGGCCACCTTTCCCCGCTTCTAGCCTGGACAGGGAATACCCCAAAATGAATGTGATGAAAGCTAACAAACTCAAGGAACATATGTCCAACTCTCTGAGTCTCTGTGTGTGTGTGTGTGGGGGGGGTATAATTACATATTATATTTATATAATATTTCTATTATATCATATATAAATATTATATAAATATTATATAATATTTCTATTATATAAATATACTGAGTATATATGAGTGTATATACTGCATAATAATATTACATATATACACATCAGAATTCAGAATATATGTGTGTGAGTATATACATATATGTATAGGAGATACACATGTAAGATTAAGATTAGCCAAATTTTGGTACATTAGTTGAATTTTATGAGTCTATGATTCTAAATTCATACTGAAAGTAGACTCCTCTGTATCTAGTCCTATATAACTCCAGGCAGACGGAAAGATTAAAACCAAGCTATACTTGTAGGTTCTGTCCCAATGGGTCCAATTTAATAATAACAGCAAATAGTACTTTTTAAAAATTATTTGTAAAGTCTCCAAATTATAAATACAATACCTCTAACTTTTATTTCTGACACTTCTAACATCTCAGACTGTTTTAAACCTGACATACTGATCTCTACCACCCTAAAGGGGTCTAATAAATTGTTGACTACTAGGTAAGTTTTCATATTTAATGTAATTGCCATCCCCAGCACTTCCATTTGTTACTGGAAACATAAATCCATCCATTAAAGATTCTGCACTTAATTACAAGTAAGTATAATGATATTTCAGGAAAAAACATTTCTACAGAAGATATAACATTATAAAACACATTAAATAACCAAAAGTTATAAATTTACCTTTACAAAAAAAACTTTCAAAATTTTCAGCCTTGACTTATAAAATTATTTTTAAAGTTTACAACTACTAAACACTTGTATAAAGTATGCAGATTTTTGCACCAAATAACCAGTTGGTTATTATTATATTACAAAGATATGCCGCATTTTCAGATCACATATAACATTTTTTTTAATGGCAAAGAGTACCTGAGAAAGTTTTTACAAAATTTTCTACGCTGATCATCTATTGATAAGATTTAGCACTTGGAAATATCAGAAATATTAAGCCTGAGAACATCAAAGTCATTAAGTTTCTAAATTTGAGATCACCATTGACTCTGAGACTTTATTAAACAGTCATCTCTCCCTTCTTCCTTCCAAACTTTCTTATCCTATATTACTGAGTCTTAGACTAAAGGTGTAAAATACTGTGTTCAATGAATCATAAAGCGTTCTTGATGTTCTGGGAAGCCTAAGATCCATGAAGAGAAATGGCAGGAGGTAAGTTAGGATGGAAACAAATAAATCTTGAAGGATATTGTATAGCTTTATGGGTTTTTACTTAAATAGTGCAGGACCATGAACAATTTGTGTTTAAGGAGAAAACTATCACACTCTAGCCTTGTTACTCCAAGGTGTGGTTCATGAATCAGCAGCATTGGCATCACCTGAGAATTTGTTAGAGCTGAAGAATCTCAGAACCTGCTCCAGACTAACTGAATGAGAATATGCATTTTAACAAGATGCTCAGACTACTTATATTTACATTAAAGTTTGAGAATCACAGACTTAGAGTAAGTCTTCCATGATGGGGTCCTTTCCTGTGAGGTTGCTTAAGACTATCCATGAAGATTGGAGAGTAAAATACAATGTTTATTTATATTTATTTTTGCCTGGTACAATAAGAAATAGATTAAGCTTTTTTCAGTATTCAACATAAGATATTCTCTTTTGTTTATGTAGCAAGGTCCATGAATAGGTTTTAGTGGTTCTATAGATGTCATAATAGCACTGCCTTTCTCATTCATTCACTTTCAAGGGAAAAGGGCACGTGACAGCACCTGAGCACCAACTTAAATCAATTTATAAATTATATTTTCTAGTTTAAACAATCTTCACAAAATAAATAGATAGCTTAAAAAGATTCCTGAAAAAAATATTATATTGGCATTAACATTTATAAATGTTTAGATCCCTCAACCATTATACTCCATTTTATCCCATTTTCATTATAAGTTAAAAACAAAGAGTTAATTACATATTTTAAAAAACATTATCAACAAGCATACTTGCACTATTGATTTATATTACCCTTACAATGAACCTTACTCTAAATGCATATGTGCCTTGAAATTTAGCTATTGAAAATCATAAGTGTACTATTTCAAAAGTAGATAAATTCAGCTAAGTCAGAATAAATGTACTCAAAAACATCTGGTATAGTACAAAATTGAAAATGAAAAGGAGACTGTGACAAAAGGTATAAATTCTTGGAAGCTTTATGACACTGCCCATCACCTGAGAAACCCAAATACTTATCCCAGTCAACTTAGGAGAACTTGTGCACCCACAGGTTTAACACAGCATGGTAGCTGCCAAGGCTTATGGTTTGCACCCTCCGAATCAGTGGTCTGAGCTGTACCTCGGCCCCTTTGAGCCACAGCTGGAAATGGAGCAGCTGGGATGCAGGAAGCAGTGTCCCAAGGCTGCTCAGGGCAACAGGGCTCTGGGCCTGACTCAGGAAGCCATTCTGTCCTCCAAGGCCTTAGGGCCTGTGATGGGAGGGGCTGCTTCTTAGGTCTCTAAAATACTTTCAAGGCCTTTTTCCCATTGTTTTCTCTATTAGCACTTGCTTTCTTTTTAGTTATGCAAATTTCTCTAGTAAGTGGTTGCTCAGCAGTCAGCTTGAATTTTTCCCCTGAAAATGGGCTTTTCTTTTCTACCACAGAGCCAGGCTGCAAATTTTCCAAAATTTACACTCTACTTCTCTTTTAAATACAAATTCCAACTTATTTCCTTGTTCCCACATCTGCGCTAGGCTGTTAGAAGCAGCCATGTCACATCTTGAATACTGCTGCTTAGGAACTTCTTTTGCCAGATACCCTAGGTAATCACTCTCAAGTTCAAACTTCCACATATCCCTAGGGCATTTACACAATCCAGCCAAGTTCTTTGCTTAGGCAAAACATGAGTGGCCTTTGATCCAGCTCCTAATAAGTCTGTCATTTCCATCTGAGACCTCATCAGTCTGGATTTTACTGTTCCTATCACTATCAGCATTTTAGTCACAATTATTTAACCAGTCTCTTAAAAATTCCATACTTTTCTTCATCTTCCTGTCTTCTTCTGAGCCCTCCAAACTTTTCAAATCTCTGCCCATTACTTAGTTCAAAAGTTGTTTCCATATTTGTCTGTATCTTTATAGCAATGCCCCACTGCTCAGTACTAATGATCTGTGTTCTCACATTGCTATAAAGAAATATTCAAGACTGGGTAATTTATGAAGAAAATAAGTTTAATTGGCTCATGGTTTCACAGGCTGTACAGGAATCATGATGCCGACCTCTGCTTGACTTCTCAGGAAGCCTCAGGAAACTTACAATCATGGCAAAGGGGGAGTAGGCATGTCACATGGCCAGAGCAAGAGCAAGAGAGTGAAGTGGGAGAGGGCTCATGATTTTAAATGACCAGATCTCATGGGAACTCACTATTGTGAAGACAGTATCAAGAGGCTGGTACTAAATCATCCATGAGAAGTCCACCCCCATGATCTAATCACCTCCCATCAGGTCCCATGTTCAACAGTGGGAATTAGATTTCAACATGAGATTTTGGCAGGGACACACATCCAAACTATATTATCCATATATGACAACCCATAGCTAACATTATACTCAATAGCAATAATTTAAAAGCCTTTCCTCTGAAATCCAGAACAAGACAAGGATGCCCACACTCGTCACTTCTCGTAAACATAGTCCTGGAAGCCCTAGCTAAAGCAATTACTCAAGAGAAGAAATAAAAATCATCCAAACCAGAAAAGAAGTTCAACTGTTCTTATTTGCCAATGACATGATCTTACATATTGAAAACCTTAAAGACTCCACCAAAAAACTACTGGAGCTAATAAATGAATCCAGCAAAGTTGTAGGATACAAAATTAATACATAGAAATCAGTAATGTTTCTATATACTAACAAGAAACCATCAAAAAAATCAAACTATCCTGGTTACAGTATCTACAAAAAAAAAATACTCGGGAATAAATATAACCAACAAGGCAGAATACCTATACAATGAAAACTATAAAACACTGACAAAAGAAATAGAAATAACACCTGTAATGCCAGCACTTTGGGAGGTCAATGCGGGCAGATCACTTGAGGCCAGGAGTTTGAGACCAGCCTGGCCAACATGGTGAAACCCCGTCTCTACTAAAAATACAAAACTTAGCTGGGCATGCTGGCACAGGCCTGTAGTCCCAGCTACTTGGGAGGCTGAGGCAGGAGAATCGCTTCAACCCAGAAGCAGAGGTTTCAGTGAGCTAAGATTGCACCACTGTGCTGAGCCTGGCCAACAGAGCAAGATGCCATCTCAAAAAAAAAAAAAAAGAAAAAGATAAAAGAGAAGAAAGAAAAGAAAAAGACACAAATAAATGGAAAGATATCAGTATTTATGTATTGAAATAATTAATATTGTTAAAATATTGATAAATTACCCAAAGCAATCTATATATTCAACATAATTCCTGTCAAATGACTTTTTTTGCAGAAATAGAAAAAAAATGCCTAAAATTTATATGAAACCATAGAAGAGCCCAATATCCAAACCAATTTTGAACAACAACAACAACAACAACAACAAAAAAGCCAGAGGCATAACACTGCCATAATTGAAAATCTACTACAAAGCCATAGAAATAAAAACACCACAGTGCTGGCATAAAAACAGACACATAGAACAATAGAACAAAATAGGGAGCCCAGAAATAAATCCTTGCATTTTTGGTCAATTGACTTTTGACAAATGTGCCAAGAACACACAATAGAGGAAGGACAGTCCCTTCAATAATTGCTGCTGGAAAAGCTAAATATCCACAAGCAGAATAATGAAATTAGACCCGGATCTCATACCATATACACAAGTCCATGAAAAATGGGTTAAAGATGTAAACATAAGATCTGAAACTATAAAACCACTAGAAGAAAACAGGAGAAACGCTCGATGGTACTGCTTTGGGCAATGATTTTTTTTGGATACAATCTCAAAAGCACAGGCAACAAAAAGCAAAAATAAATCAGATTATATCAAACTAAAATACTTCTGTGCAGCAAAGGAAACAATCAAAGTAAAGAATGGGAGAAAATGTTTGCAAACTATATACCTGATAAAGGGTTAATATAAGAAAATTATAAGAAAGTCAAACAACTCAATGGTGAAAACAAATAATTTGATTTTGAAATGAGCAAACCACTGCAATAGACAGTTCTCCAAAGAAGACATACAAATGGCCAACAAATATATGAAAAAAATGTCAACATCACTAATGATCAGGAAAATACAAATGAGAACCACAACAAGTTATCACTTCATGCCTGTTAGAATGGCTACTACAGAAAAAACAAAAGATACTAAGTGCTGGAGAGGATAAGAAGAAAAGGGAATCCTTGCACACATTCCCTTGATGGGAATGTAAATTATTACAGCCATTGTGAAAACCAGTGTATAAGTTCCTAAAAAAATTAAAAATAGAATTATCACATGATCCAGCAGTCCCACTTATGGGTATATCTCCAAAGAGTACAAAATTTCAGTCAGATAGGAGGAATAAGTTCAAGTTGTACAACATGGTGACTATGGTTAATAGCAATGTACTATATTCTTGACAATTGGTAAGAGAGTAATAAGTATGTGAGGTAGGTAATGCATATGTTAATTAGTTTGATTTAGCCATTCCACAATGTACGCGTATTTCAAAACATCATGTTGTACATGTTAAGTATATACAATTTTTATTTATCAATTATAATGGTTAATTAATAAATTTTAAAAATTAATGCTTGGTGTTCACTTCCAGAGATTCTTAATTTTTCTAAGGTATGACCTAGGCCTCTTCATTTGTCAAATGGCCCAAAAGTGAAATGAAGGTTGAAAATCACTGCTTTAGATGGAAGGAGAACAGAAACAGATATTGTAGTAGTCTAAGTAAGAAATAATAGAATCCTATGTAAAATATAGAGGCATTTCAGAGGTGGAAACAGGCAGGACTTGGTAATTAACTAAATATTAAATTCAGATGAGAAACTCACCAAAGAAGCATAGACCATGCTACGTAACTGAATGAATGGGGAAATGAAAAGAATCATGGTATTCCATTAACCAAGATTGTGAATCCAGGAAACTAGAAGGGGAAAAGTGAGGAAGGGGAGGGAAAATAAGTGGAGAAAAAGAAGGTAATATTTTCATATTACAGAATAGAACGAACCATGTTTTTGTTATGTTAACTTCAAAAATTCCATTTATTGCTAGTAAAGGAAAAGTAATAACAAAAGTTCCTTCCCATAACACCATGTCTGTCTTCAAAATCTTTCAAATAGTTAAATCCTGGGCTGCCTAGCTTCAGAGACCATATGTGCAATCTCAACTCTATGCTGCATCCTGTTCTATTTTTATGTTAATGGAAAATGGGCTCAAAGGATCAACAATAAATCAAAAATAGTAGGGATTTGCACCCAGAGCTACGAGATACTGAAAAGATCACGCCTAAGCTGTCTATCCTTCTATTACTAATAATGCAGTCTAAACTAAAGTCTATTGTTTTAAAAAGCTTTTTAAAGGAAAAAAAATAGTAGAGGCAGTGTGTATGAAATGCCAGAAAAAAAAATTCAAATATCAGATCACATGCGTTTCTGCTATTACCTAGGTAAATATTAAATAAGCAACATTTACAGTTTTATTATGGATTAACACGGTTGATTTCCACAAATATTCAATCCCTTGTCACAGCATTGTGGTATAAAAGGCAAGACTCTGTGTCAACTTGCTCTAAATTTCTTTGCTTTAGTGCCCATGAGTTTATATAAAAATTTAATTAGATCTCTATTTCAAACATAAACTTTTTGGCTACTGAAAGCCTGCATTCTTTAGTATGGTATATTATCTGGTGTCAATGAAAAACATCAAAATGTGCTCCGCCATAAACAAACACACCCCTTAACAAGAACTAGTAATCTTAAACCTTAGAGGAAAAGAGGAAGCTGGATAAGATGCAAACCATGCTCTGTTGACATTTTCAAATTAAGAAAATATATATGGCACAGTACTGACTGCGACAATATACAAATGTTTCATTTCCACTCTGACTGAATATAACAGCAGGTGGTAAAGTGGCATTACAAGCCAGTCACTTACACTTTAAGCCCAAAGGCAAAGTGATCCATTATTTTTGCAGAGTTAGCTTAAGTTATTCCTCTTCCACACATACAAAAAAAAAAAAGTAAAAACAAAAATTTCCATTACCTCCAAAGGCAAACAAAATGACTAGTGATAATATGTCTCCTTTTCTTTCTTTCTTTCTTTTTTTTTCCTAAATTGCTTTCTGTAATGCTGTGGTTGAAATCATTGGGCTAACCTGTAATAGCATTTTACATATTCTAAGACACTTTAGAGATAGTAAGTTGTAATTCTTAATGTCATAATTCACAATATAAAACATAATGGACACAACTTTGAAAAATAGTTCTAAAATAGTCAAATGAATTAGGTGTTAATACTTAACCTTCAAATAATTTTTCTAGAACACTACTAACATAAGTTTACCAATAGATTAACTAAAGTGTATTAACTGTTTAACACTGATACTAAATAAAACCAATGCTTATTTGTCAAACAATGGTTACATAGTATGTTTTTCAGTTGAAGTAAATTTGTTTTATCATGAATTCATGGTGGTTTTATTTGTTAAACTAAATAGAGCTTTATTGCTAGCCCAAATGAAGCCATTACACAATTTACAAAAAGCCACCTCTTACACAAGGCAATGTAATACCATCAACCAGAAAACAGTCTGAATAAATGCACAAATCTATGATGGCAACAAACGTGAATGGCAGCCTTCTAGAGTTGTGCAGTGCACAACTTAATCTATTAGGTTGTGTCAACAGAATTAGCAAGAAATGTTTCCTAATCCATAAAGCACAGAAATATAATGCATTCTGCAAGGAGATAGTGAAGGCTTTCAAAATAACAAATACACTTGTAAAGAGATGACTTATGAAACACCATTTTTGATCAAAGGACCTAGTAATCATTAAGAACATGATGGGAAATCAGCTACTTTTTTCTTTACAGAGGATATAGCAAGAAACAAATGGACTTAAGTTAGAAGTGTTACAGTTATAAATTTTTTCTGACAAGAGAGCTATTGAACATTCAGGTAATGTGCCAAGAAAGGCTCTTTACTGAGCATGGTTCTCAGCTGTGCTGTACCTTAGAATAAATTGAGAACCTTTTAGAAATACTGATGTCTGGGCCCCACTCCAGATCAGTTCTCTCTGAGTCTCTAGGGGTGCGGTTCAAGCACCAATCTTTTTTGAATATTCTCCAAATAATGTCTAACGTCCAGCCAGGGTTTAAAACATCAGACTTAGAAGGTGATTTTAAAAATCATATTCCTACCTGAGATAGACTAAGATGGTGGTTCTCAAACATGAGTATGTATCAGAGTCACCATCAGGGTTTCATAAAACAGATTACTTGATTTTGTAGTTGCTAATGCTTTTGGTTAAGAATCATACATGAAGAACCACTCTTCTAGAACCTTACTACTCAAAATATTGCCCTGGAATGGCAACACTGACATCACTAAGAGCCTGTTAGAAATGCATAATTGGGCCCCACCCATCACTGAATTGATATTTGGATTTTAACAAGGTCCCCAAGTGATTCACATGTAAATTAAAATTTGAGAAGCACTGGTCTAGGGCACGGACCAATTAAAAAGTCTACCGAGACAAGGAGAAATACAAATGGGGATGAAATAGAATAGAGACCTGTAAATAACTGGGGAGCTCATATTCTAAAACCTTCATCCCTAACCAACCAGTGCCCACGTGGGAATGCAGCCCCAGTGTTGCCATATACTCTAATATTTCAGGAAAGCCAGGGGGAGAAAAGAAAGCAAGCAAGCTAGTAATCTGGATTTTTATGTGAAATCTCCCAACTGTAAAATATTGGCAATTAATTCAAAGGCTTCGTAACACCTTCAAGACCAAATAAAATCTATCCATGTGCCATATTAGGCCTAGAGTTTGTCCATTTGTAACGTCTGATCTAGAGTCAATCATAAATTCAGTTGGAAATAAATCAGTGGAATTCCTTTAAAAGTTTAAGATGAATGACATATTTGGTAACAGTTAATTATTTTCCATAGGGCACATTTCTACCTAACATGAACTCAGCAAAGCAATAGAAATAAATGCTAGGGCAGCTTTGAAATACAAGTTATGGATGAAAGAATATCCAGCTATGAGGTAGGAAGCAAGAGAGGTTGCTGAAATGGGTTGGGATTGTCTCTGAAAAACCTGAGAAGCACAAGCAATCAATCTCAAAATGAAAAGGGCCGAGGCATTTGATTATGGGATACATACACCTATGGACAGTGCAATATTTTCTTCAGAGTGGAAGAAAAATAGTAGTATTATACACGTAGAATTTATTTGCACTTATTAAAAAATATGTGATAAAACAACCTCAGTTCCACAGTTCATTTTCATCTATATTTAATAGCATTAAATCATATCATTTCCTTTAAGAAGCAATTTGAAATAAAAAATTCCAGCTGACAACATGCTCAATGTCTGATACTTTAGTGATTTCTTGGTCATTGAGTATTTTTCTTTAAACCTTCAAATAATCACTTGTTAAGATGTCTTAGAAGCTATCTGGAGAAGAAGAAGAAGGTACTTGTTGAAAAGGTCACATAGGAATAGAAAAATACAGAGAGCAACTAAGCAGGCTGAGAGAATCATGAAAGTCAAATTACATATCTGAATGGGAGAAAAGAGAATAGAAAAATTATGAAAACTGCTTATTACTCTGCTAGAGTACCAATAAACAAGCAAAGTTTCATAAAGGCCATGGGAATGGCACAGAAAAAGACCAAGGAGAATATCCAGCCTCTCCTCACCAGGCCTCCTTGAAAATACACTCCTTTCACTATGCGATCCTTAACTCTGTAAGCTCAAGTGGCTCGCTCTCCAGATTCACTAACAGACATTTCTTAGCCTGTGATAAATGGTGTTCATAATATGGTTTAGATTTAATCTTATTAAATTATTAAATACTATCTCTCACTTCTCTCCAAATCCCTTCAATTAGGCCCACAATTAGGACAATAGGTATTTTACTCAACTATGCCCTTATAAAGTCTTCAAGTTTTGCCATTAGAATAATAAACCAAAGTTTAGCAGGATGTTTTTCTTGGTTCAATATTTAAGGGTAACTATCATCTCTTACTTTATTCTGCTATCAACTGATATTTCAAAAAAAAAATGTTGGATATGCCAATAACAGTTAAGTAACAAAGAAATATCAGATAAAACCATTTCCCTTAAAAAAATTAAGCAGAACTTTGAGCTGCACCCAGCACCCTAAAGGACATAGATTAGCAGATGAAAGACAGACTTTTACAGTGCAATTAGAATAAGGGAATTTGTAGCAGAAGCTGCCAAGATTGGGGGTTACAAGTGTGAATATCTCCTAGAGTCTATACTTATAAAAAAGAAAACTTCATCTTTGAGTTTTTTTTTAAATACTGAAATCAGAACATCTTCTAAAAGATGAGTGCACTGAAAATCAGGAACACCTTGTTTTTTTAGCTTTGCCTATAAAGAAACTATGCGACCCAAGGCCAAGGCATTTTGGTTTCTTTATTTTAAACTGATGTCACAATTCTTCTTTATGTGCAAAAAGAGGAATAAAATAAATTAACATTTAGTTTATTATTCAATATCTTCCAGGCTCTGTCTTTGGCAAAATTACCAGTCAGATGGGATGATGAATTACACAATCTTTATGGCCCCTTTAATTGAAAAATTATCTCATTTCTATGGAATATTTGAGTAAATTGATATGTAAATCACATGTAAATCCTGATAATAGTAAGTCACACTAGCACTACTTTTCTCTTGGAATCCACTCTCTTTCTATAGCAGCCTCTCCCATCTGCAGTGAATAGCTCCTTTACCTACTTGTTAGTACTAAACCCAGAAATATAGAAAGGATTCATAGCAGGAACCAAACAAAATGCCTATCTTCCTGATCATATTGTCACAATACATTATAATATAAAATATATAGAGAAAAATAGATACAGCTTAATGCAAAATGTTCCACTCAATGTGTTCTCCATTTTTTCTCACAATACACTAAAAGTTTTCCTTATTTTTAACCAGTTTACTTCATTACCATTGTAATGTTTATACCCAGCTATTATGCTAAATCCTACAGAAAAAGAGGTGAATAATACCCAATCTAAGTCCTTGCTTCTTAGGTCTCAACAAGGTCATGAAACATAGTTTAAGTACCTAGTAAGTGCAATATAATACCTGGGATACTAGGAAAATACAAAAAGAGAGCATCTAATTCAATCATGGAATACAAAAAACGCTTTCTAGAGTAATGGTGATTGAGTAGACTCCCTTAAAGATAAAGAAGTTATGAACAAAAAGAATGAGGATACAAGGCTTCCCAAACAGATTAAGTAGTGGAAAACACACACACATACACACATACACACACACACAGGAGAGAAGTAGCAAAGTATGTGTGGAAAATAAGCTATAGAATACTATTGTAGTACAGTGTTGGAAGCACAGGATTTGGGAAAATTAAGCTAAAGTGGTAGTTAATGGCCAAATTATGGAGGACTTTATATGTCATGCTAAGAACTTGTATTTTATTCTAGGAGCAAGGGGAAGCCAATGAAGAGTGCAAGAGAATAGCGTGGTCAGATTTACCTTTTTCAAGTTTGAAAAGAGGATTTCAGGTAGAAATAACTGAAGGCAAGAAAATAAGTGAAAAGTGAGTCCTTATGCTGTGCAGTGTTAACAGAACTATGGAAGAGTGGATAGAATTAAGTAATAGCTAAGATGTGAAATTGGATGACTGATACGAAGGCAACAAGGTGAAGGAACCTAAGAATCCTCTCCTTATTGTTTATAGCTTTTAGGCCAACTCCTTACATGGGAGGGCAAACATTTGAGACACAAAATACATGGGAAGAGCCGAACTGTTCAGGGTGCAAAATGGGAGCAGGGAAGCTGAATGCTGTTTGGATCTGCTGCAAAAATATAACTCATAATCCATGAAGGGAGGTCCAGTAAGCATTAATCAAAGTGGTAGAGGGAAAAACAGGAGGTAGTGCTATCAGAGGAAATAAAGTTCCAAGAATGAAAGACGGATCAATAACGCCAAATGCAGCAAGGAGATGCAGATAGATAAGTAAGGAAAAAGTGTTTATTGGATTTGGCAAATTTGCCTTTGCCAGGTAGTTTCAATGGACTGCTGGAGATGACAGCCAGACTGCTATAGGCTCAGGAGTGACTAAGTGATAAAGAAGTGACAACAGTAAATCTTCCATAGATTGCAAAGTCATGTGGATAAGTAAGACTTGCCCAAGTATCTCTGCCTTCTCTTTGTGGAGCAAAAATCTCCTTTGTATTTTATCACACATCGATAAGGCTCCCTATCAAGATGGCTTAAAAATAAAATTATTTCCTTTAAACTGAATGAAAAGCCTTAATCACATTTAAAAGTCAATGTGACTAGTTATCAACCATCTAAATAAGTCTCATGTAGAGGGGCAGGATGAAGCAGGATGCCAACGTAAACACCAAATAATCCCAGCATCATTTAGACTATCCTCTCTTTGCAAGGTGAAATGTTATTCTAATTATAGAGAATACAAAGAGACTTGTCGCTTCAGTTAACACCCCCTACTCAGCCTTTTGCTTAGTGTTCACAAGGAATGTTCTAGAAAATTCTGTCTGCTGTTCTCAAGTTTACTCAAGGAAAAATGGGTGGCAGAAAATGGGAGGATTCCTATCCAAATCAACTTATTCATTTATTTTATATTCCAAGCACTATCGCTGAAATGTTATTGTTCATTTCTATTTCTTACAAGCATTTGCTTTATTATCTTGTTTATCTTTGGATTTTGAAATCATCAAAATTCAATATTTATGAGATGTATTTGGCCAACAAAGTCAACTGGAATGGAATAGCTTTGAGTTCTCTGGAAATGAGAATACACCTTTAACAGCTCTCTTCATGAAACTAAAACCCAATATCACTTATATTTTATGATTCTGCCTGTAACAGTAAACCACTTAAAAACATTTTCAGAGATTCTCCAGAAGGATTAAAAGGAAGCTGTATTTCTCATCAGGTTTTCTCCACACCTCCTGTCCTTTTCCCTTTCCTGCCTGTCCAGCCTGATGTCAATCACCTTGTGTACTACAATGATGAACTGTCTTACTCCTCACTGAAGGCTTTGAGAGACAGAGCAAGAAAGTCATCATGGGGGTAGGAAGAGCAAAAAGAGTAAAGGGAAAATTGAAAAATTATTATTAATCAATTTTATTACTGCTGTAACCAAATAACAAATTATGTTTTTCCATGCAAATGACTACATAACTTCTATGATAAAAAGGGAAAACATCATATGAGAGGAAGGCAAATCATCATTTATAGTCAAAGCAAAACAACAGCAAAAATAAAACAGAGTCTATTACAACATAGCCACTGTAAACTGCAAGTAGTTAAAATTTATCCATCGATTTTTTTTCCTTTAAGCCCTTATCATCTTATATAGTACTGAAATCTCAAGAGATAGCATGGAACTGAGTATAACAGTATTTTGATTCCCCTTAATTTATCCTGATTATCTTCATTTCAGAAAGTCATAACACATGAATATCCTTCACTCCAAAAAATTGCCAAGTATGTATTGTTTATTATTGAATCAATTGTTACTAGCTTCTTGATAAATATCCATTTTGAATGTGCACATCTCTATCCTTTGCAGTCAAAGTAAATATGTTATGTCATCTGAATCCCAGAAACTGAAGTCCTGGTTGCTATCATTAATAGTTACCAAACATCTACCTGTGACAGACCCTGTGTTGGGGGCGATCTACTCTCATGTTCCAAGCATACCACAACTCCCACTAAGAATACAGCATGGGGGTTTAATACCTCAGATGCTAGAGCCAGGCTACCTATTGAATCCTGCGTCTACCACTTACTGACACTGTTTAATCTCTATGTACCTCTGTTACTGTTTTTGTCAAAGTATGCTGATATGGATATATATCATCGGACTGTTATGAAGAGTCAATATATGTACTAGCATTTATATGCTTATATATTTTATCTAGCATTAACATAAAATGTAAAAGAAAAATATATTTTGAGCCCTCTACAAAATGAAAAACAGTTTGTAAAAAAAAATCTCAGATGCCAATTTGTTCTTAAAAATATGGATGTGAAAATAAAATTGAGATTGAATAAGTAATAAAAAGTCTCATATCAAAGAAAAGCCTATGACCTAATGATTTCACTTCTAAATTATGTAAAATATTTAAAGAAAAACTAATATTAAACTAATATTAATTCTTCTCAAAGTCTTTCAAAAAATTAGAAGACGAGAGCATAACACTGATACCAAAGCCAGACAAAGACACTGCAAAAAAAGAAAACTATAGGCCAATATTCCCCATGAACATAAATGTAAACATCCTCAACAAAATACTAGCAAATGGAATACAATAGCATACTAAAAAGATCACTACCTATTATCATGTGGGATTCATCCGAGTGATGCAAGTATGATTCAACATAAATAAATCAATAAATGTGATAAATTACATTAACAGAATGAAGAACAAAAATCATATAATCACCTAAGTAGATGCAGAAAGAGCATATGAGAAAATCCAACATTCTTTCTTGATAAAAACTCTCAACAAGTTAGGTATAGAAGGAATGTCACTCAACAAAATAAAGACTATATATGACAAACTCACAACTAACACAATACTCAGTGGTATGCTATTATATCAGAAAAGTTGAAAGCTTTTTCTCTAAGATCTGGAACAAGAAAATGATGCTCCCTCTTACCACTTTTATTCAACACAGTACTGAAGGTCCCACCCAGAGAAATTAAGCAAGAGAAAGAAAATGCATCTAAATAGGAAAAGAAAAAGTTAAATTATTCATGTTTGCAGATGACATGATCATATATATATATAGAAAGCCCTAAAGACTCCACTGAAGCACTGTTAAAACTAAAAAAAAGTAAAGTTTCAAGATATATATAAACACAAAAATATGAAATCAGAAAAATAATCATATTTCAGTAGCTACAAAAAAATTAAGTACCTAGAAATGGATTTAACCAAGGAAGTGAAAGATCTTCACACTGAAAACTATGAATGAAAGAAATTGAAGAAGACACAAATAAATGGAAAAAATCCCATGTTCATGGATTGGAAGAGTTAATATTGTTAAAATGTTCATATTACTCAAAGCAATTTATAGATTCAATGCAATGGCTATCAAAATAACCAATGATATTCTTCAAAAAATAGAAAAAAATCTCAAAATTGTCTATAGAACCATAAAAGACCATGAATAGCCAAAGAAAACTTGAGCAAAAAGATCAAAGCTGGAGGCACCACACTACCTGACTTCAAAATACACTATAAAGCTTTAGTAACCAAAACAGTATGGTACTAAGGAGAAAAAAACAGAACCATAGATCAGTTAAGCAGAAGAGAGAACCGAGAAATAAATGCATGCATCCAGAGCCAACTGACATTCAACAAACGCACCAAGAACATACAATGGGCAAAGGACAAACTCTTCAATAAACGATGCTTGAAAAATTGGATAGTCACATGTGAAAAAATAAAATTGGACTCATCTCACAACATACAGAAGAATCAACTCAAATGGGTTAAAGACTTACACATAAGGAACTCAAATGGTTTAAAGACTTACACATAAGGTTCAAAACTACGAAACTACTAAAAGGTGAAATGCTGCAACACCTTGGTCTGGGCAATGCCTTTTTAGATATGACCACAAAAACAGAGGCAACAAAAGTTAAAATAGACAAATGAAATTATATCAAACCAAAGAATTTCTGCATGGTAAAGGTAATAATCAACAGAGTGAACAAAAAATATTTTCAAAGATTTTGCAAAAACATTTGCAAACTCTACACCTGATAAAGGGTTAATATCCAAAATATATAAGGAACTTAACTCAATTAACAAATAATCTGATGGAAGAAAATATGATTGCAAGAAAATCTGATGAAAGCAAAACACCATTATAGACATTTCTCAAAAGATGACATAAAAATAGCCAAAAAGTTTATGAAAAAATGCTCATCACTAATCATCAGGAAAATGCAAATTAAAATCTCAATGAGATATCATCTCATGTCTGTTAGAATGGCTATCATTAAAAAAGTTGAAAGATAAGTGTTGGTGAGCACATAGAGAAAAGGGAATCCTCACACATTATTGATAGGAAAGTAAATTAGTACAGCCATTACAGAAAACGGTATGGAGGTTCCTCAAAAAATTAAAAATAGAACTACCACATGACCCAGGAATCCCACTACTGGGTAAATATACAAAGAAAATGAACTCAATATATCAAAGATATATCACTCTTCCATGTTCACTACAGAATACTCATAATAGCCAAGATATGGAATCAAATTAAGTGTCCATCAACAGATGAATAAAGAAAACATGGTATATATACACAATGAAATACTATTCAGCCCTATAAAAGAAGAAAAGCCTGTCATTTGTGACAACATGGATGAACCTGAAAGACATTATGTTAAGTGAAATAACCCAGTCATAGAAAGACAATTACCACATGATCTTACTCACAAACGAAATCTAAAAAAGTTGATCTTATAAAAGTAAAAAATAGAATGGTGTTTACGAAGGGCTGGGGTGATTGGGGTGAGGTTGGAAATAAATTGATTCAAACATACAACATTTCATTTGGATAGAAGAAACAATTTTAAGAGTTCTATTGTATAAATGGTTACCATAGTTAATAATATATTGTATTCTTGAAAAATGCGAAGAAAATGAATATGAAGTGTTTGCACCATAAAAATAACTACATTAGGTAATATATATGTTCATTATCTAGCTTTAGTTACTTCACTATATATATTTCAAAATATGTTGTTTATGATAAATACATACAATCACATGTCAATTTTTAAAAAGTGAGTCAAAATGTCAAAAAATATTAAATAGAATCCATTTTGCACCGTATACTTTGAAGATTTCTACCATACTATGATTCCATAAAAGTGATCAAACCACATAATAAGCTGAAAATCACAACAGTAGTTCAAAAGTTGCCTGAGTCTGACTTCTAATGAACTAATTTTCCCATTCAGTATTGTTTGACAAAAATTACTTTGTTCCTGAAGACAACAGAATGAGGGTATCAGACCTCTTTTAAAAGCCTAAAATACTGCATGGACAAAAGTTGGATTAGCAGAAATACAATGGAGAAATGGGTGACAGAAGACCAGAGATGGATGAACTTTGAATTCACTTAGAGAAAAGGAAAGGTTACAAAGAGGCACAATAATAATTACTTCCACAGAGCATTCATTCTCTGTAAGGCAATATTCTAAGTGCTTTACTTCTATTAACTTATTTAATCCTCACAACCCAAATTAATCTATTAACTTATGTATTCCTCACAACCCAAATTAATAGGAAGGTACTTTTATTATCATTACTATTTTATACATGGGGAAACAGAGAAATTAATAAACTTGTACAAGATCATGCTATAGCTAGTAAGTAGTGTAAGCAAAAATTGTGCTCAGTCTGGCTTGTATTCCTGATACTATACTGCCTCCCTCAAATATAAAGGGATATATGTATTTAGCTTAAACAGGACATGTATAAACTGAAAATATAAATACTTGAAAATAGATAATGGAGGATGTCCAGATATTAATATAAAATTAATATGTAGATGATGGGGGGTTGCATGTTAAAATTTTGTTGTAATGCTTTAGGATCTATGAAGCTCACAAGATTGTTCAATTATGACACTTAATAAAGGAGTTCATACTGTATTTTTCACCTGTCCAGATGCTTCATGGACAGCACCAAACAGAATGGGCTTCTAAAAGCAAGACAATAAGAAAATTTAGAAAAATTACTCTCTGTTCTTCAGTACGTCAACTTTACTGAACTTTCAAGATCATTAATTCTGAAGAGTATGTCAGGCTGACTCTCTTGGAATATTCTTAAAGGAAACATTAGTACTTATTCCCAGGCCATGTCTTATCACTGGGCCTGACCTCATAAGAACCCTGTGAAGTTCAGCAGATAGGGTACACTTGAATAAACAAAACAAAACAAACACCATTACTTTGTAGTCCTTCAAAATAATCCCAATTAAATAATTAGCATAATGTCTTTATATGAAGAACATCTAAAATTTTTAATAGGTTTGTATCATGATAAATCAGTCTAAAAACCAACAGGACAAAAAAGAAGAAGAAATGATTAATTAAATTAACAGGCTGGTATATTATCAGGATTAGAAATAAGTCTGGTCATACTCTGTATTTTATTAATGACCTGGAAGAAAACCACAACATGTTAATTGAATCTATAAATTCAACTAAACTGACATGATATTTCCAAAAGTTAAGCTAGGACAAAAGTCAAAAAGAAGCATGTTCACCTTAAGAAAAATATTTTCAATAAGTAGAAGTACTGTCATAAACTCTCACTCAAAGCACCATCAATTATCATTGAACGAAGATGCTCTTTAAATAAAGGTCAAACTCCACATAATAAAACACCTGAGGACAGACACATGACCCTGGATTTAAGAAAGACTTTGTCATTTATAGTTTCATTTAGTGTAAAAAGCCTCCCTCTTGTTTTTATTGGTCGGGGGGGAACATATGTGAACAAGTGAAAAAATTAAATTTTCACCTTTATCATTTATACTTTTTTTTTTTTGCCTTTCCTACTTAATGAGCCAGAAACTCTCTGTTTGCTTGTAATAGCATAATTATGTCCTTGGGAACTGGTTTTTATATTGCAGCTATTTATTCCTTTACCTATCAGGTCATTAGTTCAAAATTATATGTTTCTCTTGTAACAGCTAATAATAATAAATTCTTACATTGCATCCCCAAAGAACTATGAAAATATGCCTATTAACCACTTCATTCAGAACAAACATAAGGCAACAGTGGATAGAAAAAACTCTGACAAAAAAAAAAAAAAATCCTAGCTGGTGATCTATTTTCATTCAAGTACTATATCCACAAAATTGGATCAAGAGTATTATGGATTTTTTTTGCAATAAAAACAGGACAATGTTATTAACATCATAAAATTAGAAGATTTTTTTCATATTCTAATCAAACACGTAACAAACCTGATTGGAAGAGATTTAGGTGAGAATCATTCAATCCTGAATAGCTTCCCATCCTGGTTTAGATATGGCCTAATTCCCCAACACAGGGGGCTCTCAAGCTGAAAGAACACCAACGCCAATGAACTGACGATCAGTTCCTACAAGATTAAATAAACTGCTGCAGTTTGATGGCATATTTCCATCCTTTGGGGAGGACAGATTGCTAAAGTAGATACTAATTCATCTGGTGACCAGGTATAGATGGCAGTCATGTTTTGCTTAATCTGCAGAATTTAGTTTTAATTAGTAGTCAGCAGTTTAAAAATTGGGAGCATTCTTATATGAAATAAATCTACATTTCTAGTTCCTCTTGAAGAATGACAAGATCTGACAATGACAAACATATTCATAAGGAAACAATGAACTGCTGATGAGGAAGAAATTTACCCTTTAAAGGGTGATACACCTCCAATTTGCGTCAGTCCTCAGTTCTGTAATCCCCACCACACATTTAAACATGTAAGGTATATTTAAACTATTTAAATTTGCCATCCCTGTCCCGTAGTTCAAAGAACAATTCTTCATGCCCTGGAATGGCATGTTTCTCCCTTTGTAAGGGAGAAACGTGGGGGTACAACAGAAGGAGAACAAGTGGTGAGATTAGTTTCCCATCAAAGTGTGAAAGTGTTGGGAGTGGACAGAGATTAGGTGTACACAGGTGAATATTTATTATTTATTTACATGAGCCTTTGATTTTCCTGAAGACAGATATAGCCTGGATTTCAAGAGACATGAATTACAGCATGGGACCTTATTATTAGAAAGAATGTACAAGGTCATTTTGTCCATGCTCCCCCCAATTGGCTTACTGTAATAATTGTTGAGAAACCTTTATTTTTACAGGAATTTCAGTAGTGACTGAAAATCTAATCTAGGGATTCAGAATATATCCAGAATGGCAGCATGAGGAGCTCCATAAAACCACTCCTCTCACACACACACAAAACCTACCTGATAAAAATTATAAAAACAGCAAACATATAAAGTATTTGGAAGTTGGTCAAAGACATATAATAAATAAACTTTTTTTTTTTTCTTGAGACATACAGAGTCTGGTTCTGTTGCCCAGGCTGGAGTGCAATGGTGCCATCTTGGTTAACTGCAACCTCTGCCTCCCGGGGTCAAGTGATTCTCCTGCCTCAGCCTCCTGAGTAGCTGGGACCACAGGCGTGGGTCCACCATGCCTGGCTAATTTTTGTATTTTTAATAGAGAAGGGGTTTCACCATGTTGGCCAGGCTGCTCTTGAACTCTTGACCTTAAGTGATCCACCTGCCTTGGCCTCCTAAAGTGCTGGGATTATAGGTGTGAGCCACTGAGCCTGGCCCACATTTATTTAAGAAAATTTACTAAGTCTCAGTAAAACGGTGACTGCCTGTGGCACTTTAGTCCTCACTCACTCCTCTCCCCAGTTCAGCTCCCCATTTTAGCTCCACAGCAGGCAGGACGGCCAACGAGATGGAGCTCACAGCTTTCTTTCCCACCAGCTCTCAGTCATGGGCTACAGTATCTCCTCTGGAGAGACAGGCTTCCAGGAATTCTCCTCATCACCAGCTCCCTGTTGCAGAGGCTAAATTTCAGGCATGTGCAGCCAGAGATTAAGAGCCTTCTTTCTACATCCAGTCCCCACTTGTAAGGGAGACTCTACCATAGATGTGGGAGGCTGAAAATAGTGAGTTCCTAATTGCCTTTGCTTCAGCTTGCTCATAGTGCAAAGGCTCCATGCTCGGGGAGGCAAGCCAAGGAGACTAGAGGCTACTGCTCCTGTCCAGCACCCCACCCATAAACTAGAATCAAACCAAACCTCAAAGACTGGACCCTAAATTACTCCCACAAAGGGGTCTGAATTTAATTGGACCAAATGTTTAAAGAATACCAGTTCTTCACAAATAGAAAATTCCCAAGTCATTCTATGAAGGCAGTATTACTCTGAGACCAAAAGCAGACAAAACTTCAGAAGAAAGGAAATGTACAGATCAATACCTCATGAATATAGACAAAAAAGTCACCATCAACATGCTAGCAAACCAAATCCTGAAACAAATCAAAATGATTATATACCATGGCCAAATACAACTTATCCCAGTAAGGCAAGATTGCTTTAAAATCCAAAAATGATTACTGTAATGCACTACATCAATAAAATAAAGGGCACAAGTCACATGGTCATCTCAATAGAAGCATTAAAAGGATTTGAAAATATCTAGCACCCTTTCATAATAATAAAAATATACATAGGTAGTAACTTCTTCAATCTAATAAAGGGAATCTATGAAAAACCTCCACCTATCAATGTACCTAATGGTAAAAGACTAAATGCTTCCCACTAAGATCAAGAACAAGATAAGGATTTTTCACTCTCTCCACTTCTATTCATCATTATACTGGAGGTTCTAGCCAGATTAACTAAGCAAAAAAATCAAATAAAAGGCATCCGTATTAGAAAGAAAAACTGTCCCTATTTGCAAAAGACATGACATTTTATATAGAAAATCCTAATGCCCCACTGTGACCCAAGACGCCTGTATGCCAGGGGTTAACCTGCTGCTTCTCCTCCCAATCGCTTCTCCCTGGATGCCCCAAACCCAGGCTTCAAATGTTCGATCATGTCTGCTGTGGGGGATGTGTCAGAGTGGTGGGAAAAACTGTAGGGAAAAGACGCAAACCTTCTGAAAGGTCGGAAGGTTCTGCAGATCCCGGGGGGGGGCAAATAGCGGAAGGCAGCTGTTCTATAACCCTGAGGCAGAGGGCAAGGAGTAGGTACAAGGCAATGTGGGGGAATTTATCTTAAACAAACTTATTTACTTATGTTGACCAGGAACTGACTTTTGATCATCTGCACGTGTGATATTCCCAATGGGGAAACAATAAATGTTAATTAGCTACAGGTTGTGTTGGCTCCAGGTTTTCGGCATTGTGCCTGCAATGAATAAAAGCAAGCAGCTCCAGCTTCTCGGGGCTGCTCTCTGGCCACTAGAGCCAGGCAGTCACCTAGCTGCTCTTAAACTGCATACCCATGTCTGAGTACTCATTTCATCCATCGGCCAGGGTGGGACAGACCCAGCAGTCCACCACACAGTCTCTGTAATGCTATTGCTCTCTAATGCCTCTGATCAGACCCAGCAAAGGAGAAAGGGGGTGAGAAAGGAGGTCTCTATACCGTGGCTTATATAAAGGAGACCACGTGCAAATCAATGATGGTAAATAACCTAGGAAGCAACTGGCTACAAAAGTGAAACCTCTATGGGAGGAAGAAAGAAACCTCATAGTTACAGGCCTGGTACTGTGGCACTCCGTGAAATTTGTTATCAGAAGTCCCCTGAACTAGTGATTAGCAAATTTATCTTCCAGCATCTGGTCCAAGAAATTGCTCAGGACTTCAAAACATCTGTGCTTCCTGAGAGCAGCTATTGGAGCTTTGCAGGAGGTGAGACCTATCTGGTCCACCTTTTGAAAGACATCAACCTGTGTGCTCTCCATGTCAAATATGTAACAGGTATGCCAATAAACAGCCAGATAGCAGACCGCATACGTGAAGTATATGCCTAAGAATCTACTATGATGGGAAACATTTCATTCTCAAAAAAAAAAAAAAAAACCTCTTCTTGTTATTGGCAGATCTGAACATTAGATATTTTTTTCCCATAGAATCAAAAGGTACCTAAATATAAGATTGTGAGTGGAAAAATAGAAGACAGAAATCAGATAGTGGCATTTTTTCCATTTCATCTTTGTGTGAATTTTTAATGTAAATGTGGGGACATAAAGCATTAATGTAAGTCAAAATATTTCAGTGATCAAGTTTCAACCATTCAACTTCATAACGACTATAGATCAACCTGTTAATTTTTTCTTCACAATGTCAGCATTTGTCTTGTTTTTAAAATAAGTAAATTTCTTATTAACAGCAACTAAATGGTGTTCGTAGCATTTTTATCATACAGTAAAGAGTATAGTACATCCATTGACTATATTTTTTTCTGAGTTGTCCTACACACAAGTTCATGTTTTTAATGTTTTCTTTCTTGAGTGCTATTTCTGCATGTTTACCATTAAAATACATTAAACTAGAAAAAAAAAAACCTAAGAAATTCACTACAAAACAAAGACTAAAAAGAGTTCAGCAAGATTACTAGATACAAGTTCAATATACAAAAAATAAGCGGTATTTCTATATATTAGAAATGAGCAATCCAAAAATAAAATTGAGAAGACAATTCCATCTACAATAACATCAAAAAGAGTAAAATGCTTAGAGATAGATTTGACAAAAGAAATGCAAAATTTGTACACTGAAACTATAAAATATTGTTGAGAAAATTAAAGACCCTATTAAATACCTAAATTAATTTTAAAAAGCATCCTGTTTACAGATCAAAATACATGATATTATAATTACAATACTCCCCAGACTGACATAAAGATTCAAAGCATTCTCTATCAAAATCACAACTTGTTTCTTAGCAAAAGCTGACAAGTTGATCCTAAAACTCATATGTTAATTTCAGGGATCCAAAGTTGCCAAAATAACCATGAAAAAGACTAATAAAGTTGGAGTAGTAACACTTTAAGGTAATAGAAATCAAGAAATCACTTGTAGTACAAGGATAATGATAGACATATAGATCGGGGGACAGAATGAAGAGTTCAGAAAAAAATCCTCACATTTATGGTAAATTAATTTTTTCACAAGAATGCAGTGACAATCCAACATGGAATTAGTTTCTTCAAAAACTGGTATAAGAAAACCTGTATATATATACACACATATATCCACACACACACATATATATACACACACACAGATGCATATGTATATATTGCATATATATACATGCAAAAGAATGAAGTTGGATTCTTTTCTCACATTCACATCATGCACCAAAACAAACTATTAATAAAAATGGATTACAGACCTCAACGTAAGAGCTAAAACCATAAAATTCTTGGACAAAAATACAGTGACCTTGAGTTAGGCAAAACCATTTTAGATATGACACCAAATACAAAACAACAACAAAACATAGCTAAATCATATTTCATCAAAATTAAAAATGTTGTGCTTTAAAGTATGTCATCAAGAAAGTGAAAAGACAACCCACAGAATTTAAGAAAACATTAGAAAATCTTGTATATGTATCTGATAAGGGACTTGTATGTAGAATACACAAATAATTCTTACAACTCAATAATTAAAAAATTTAAAAATTTACAAAGATCTGAATAAATATTTCTCCAAAGATATATGAATGGCCAATATATACATGAAAAGATGCTCAACATCATTAGCCATCAGATGCCAATCAAACTATGATGAGATTCCACTTCACACTAAGTAGGCTATAATTGAAAAGACAGATAATAACAAGTGTTTGCACGGATGTATAAAAATTAGAACCCTCAATACTGGTGGTTGGAATGTAGAATGGTCCAGACACTTTGGAAAATAGTCTGGCAGATCCTTCAGAAGTTAAATATAGAGTTCCCATATGATCCAGTAATTCCACCCCTAGCTATAGACCCAAGAAAAATGAAAATACATATCCACAGAATAATAAGTACATGAATATTCACAGCAGCATTATTCGTAATAGCCAGAAAGTAGAAATATGTAAATGTCCCTCACCTGATGAATGTATAAATAAAAATGTGGTATATCTTTTTTAAATTTCTTTCTTTGTGAATTATTATTATTATTATTATACTGTAAATTCTGGGTTACATGTGCAGAACATGCAGTTTTTTTACATAGGTGTACATGTGCCATCATGGTTTGCTGCACCCATCAACCTCTCAGCTACATTAGGTATTTCTCCTAACATTATCCCTCCCCTAGTCCTCCACCCACCAACAGGTCCCAGTGTATGAAGTTCCCCTCCCTGTGTCCATGTGTTTTCATTGTTCAATTCCCACTCATGAGTGAGAATATGCAGTGTTTGGTTTTCTGATCTTGTGATAGTTTGCTGAGAATGATGGTTTCCAACTTCACCCATGTCCCTGCAAAGGACATGAACTCATCCTTTTTTATGGCTGCACAGTATTCCATGGTGTGTATGTGTCACAAAATGTGGTATATCTGTACTAAGGAATTTTATTCGGCCATAAGGATTAATAAGATACTGATTCATGTGACACATAAATGAACTTTGAAACATATGCTAAATGAAAAGAACCAGCCACCAAAACCACATATTGAATGATCTTACTTATAAAAAGTTTCTATAACAGGCAAAGCTGCACAGATATAAAGTAGATTCATAGTTAGATTTTTAGGCAGAGGATGGTGAGGAAAATGGGGTTTCCTTTTTAGGTTGTAAAAATTCTCTGAAATTCTGTTGGCAATGGCTACACATGTTGTGAATATACTAAAAATCATTTGCTTGAACAATCTAAATTGGTTGTATAGTATGTGAATTGTACATATATTTTAATTGCCTGTACAGCATTTATTCCTCCCTTCTAACAAAAAAGAAATAAAAATAAATCTGTTATATAAAAATAAAGCTCAATAAAGCTGTTATATTAAAAAATTAATCTAGGCTTTGTCAAAGACAGAATGCTTGATCCTTTTCGACACTTTATCCATAATTGACAAAAGCCTTTCAGCAAGTATACAAATATATACATATACACCCATAGATAGATATAGACATAGATATAGAGATAGAAATACATATTAAACACATACATATTAGTATTCAACATCACATTGCTTACAAATGACACATTATGGAATTAGTGAAATAATTCAATATATCCAAACCTTACAACATGCTGTGCTTGTCATCAAGAGTCATGATGTAGTTACATTTGTTCCTATGAAATGACCTAGAAATATGTCCCTAGTATATGGTTAGGACAAATTTTATAAGGGTGTAATACAAAGTATAAACAGATTCAATCTTTGCAAAATTACATATATATGAAATAATGTGAACCAAAATGTTAAAAGGAATAATGTCTGGCTGCTGGGATTACTGTTAACCTTTATTTTTTCTTTAAATGTTCTATGTTGTCTGAGCGCCTAACAACGATGTGGAGTTTTATAAAACAGACAGATCACTTGACCTCATCTTAAACCTACTACACTTCTGGAGGTATGACCTAGGAATGTGAGTTTTCCTCAAGTTGTCCAAGTGGCACAGATGTGGGATTTAGAAATCAATAGTCTATCTAATTTATGATCTAATAAAAGAATTACCTTCACAGCATCTTGAACATATGGCCATCCAGCCTGCGCATGAACACATGAAGGGAAAGGGCTCTCTCAATCTCAGATGGCAGCTTATTCTATCATCACAGAGCTCTATTGGTAGTATGTTCCCTTTATGTTATCTAAATATATTAAAGCCACCCTTTTGGTGCTAGTTTTGCATTCTCAACTTATGTGAATTGCAATAATGATCATTAAGTCAATACGAGAAAGAGTGTAAAATATCCCATGTAACGAAACTTTCTCTAATCCCTCCTTCCCCTTCCCCAACAAAAGCCAGGAATACAAATAGAAAGAGATGGTATTGAGATTAAAAGAAGAGTAAAAAACAATGAGTCTTCTAGTGTGATATCTTCCATGAGCTAACAGGAAATCATACTACACAACGTGAAATACAGTAGGATGAAATGACTTACAGTCCTACCGAGAAGCTGAAGAAGAGAGGTTGGGTCCTGGGGAAAAGAGATGTTAAAGAGCTGTAGAGAGAGTTCTAGGGGAGAAGATAGCACCATAATCAGGGTCCCTTATAGATCAGGCAATATGGCACGCATACACAAATTAGGAAAGAAGCCTCTGTCTCCAGGTGATACTACTGTCTAGATCAGGGGTTGGCAAACTATAACCTGCAGGGCCAAATCTGGCCACATCCATTCATTTACAGATTTTCTACGGGTACTTTCAGGCTACAACTGCGTAGTTGCCACAGAGACTGAATGGTCCACAAAGCCTCAAATACACCACTGCTGTAGAGCCTAGATAATATAATTTGGCAGAATTTGTTTTAGAACCTAGATAACTGAAGATCTACTTTTAGTGTTCTGGGCCATCTGAGGGTCAGGACTACATATAGGTGACGTTTGACCACTAAAGTAAAAACGATTAAGATGAGATGAATTTTCTTTTCATGGAGAAAGAAGTTTGGCAATGATAAAAACATGACCAAAAAAAAAATGAAGTATTAGCAATCATTTTCTCTGTGGCTTGCTACAGGATGTTTTTTACTTCTTGATAACTGATCCCTTTTCTCAGGAAAAATAATCCCTAAGAATGTAAATTATTAAGAACTGGGTTTTTTAAAATCTGTTTTTGTGGCTGCCATATCTCTAGCACCTGTACCACTACCTAACATAAAAAGGCACTCAGTAAATAGCTGTTGAACTTGTCCTGTCTCTACCACTTACCACATAAGTGGCCTTTGGCAAGTAACCTACTATTTCTAGTCCTCAGGTCCCTCATCTAGAAAATTAGGAAAATAATAGTCCCTACCTCTTAAGCTTATTGTTAGGATTAATGGAGTAGATACATGTAGATTATTTATAACAGTGTCTAGAACAATGTGAAGTATTTATTACTGTTGTTAGTTTTTAAATCTTCAGTTGTACTATATAATTAAACCACTGAAAGTGTTTTTCTTAGAAGTTTTAAACTTTTCTCAGTCTCTTTCACATAAAGTTTGCAATTTATAAACATGTAGAATAGGAAGCCCCAGCATATATGGCATATTCTTACGAACATATTTTACCCATTAAAATACAATAACAATTGACTAGGCACGGTGGCTCACGCCTATAATCCCAGCACTTTGGGAGGCTGAGGCAGGCGGATCATGAGGTCAGGAGATTCAGACCATCCTGGCTAACATGGTGAAACCCCATCTCTACTAAAAATACAAAAAATTAGCCGGGCATGGTGGCAGGTGCCTGTAGTCCCAGCTACTCGGGAGGTTGAGGCAGGAGAATGGCATGAACCCAGGAGGTGGAGGTTGTAGTGAGCTGAGATAGTGCCACTGCACTCCAGCCTGGGCAACAGAGCGAGACTCCATCTCAAAGAAAAAAAAAAATACAATAACAATCTTATTACATTCAACAGAGAGAAAATATGTATGCCAGTGTGATTATTTCTTCAGTTAATCAAACATATGTTTATTTAGGATATCTCCAATAACATGTTACTACATACTTTAAAACCAAATCTACCTTGAATTATTGAGAGGTTCTATATACTGTCGTCACTTGCATACAAATCCATTTACTGCACACTATAGCAAAAGAGTCCTTAATAATGTGAGCATCATCCCTGCCACCATTTCAATTGTTTGATTCTATCACCAGTGTTTATTGGCATGAACAGTTGATGTCTTGCTATTTTTTTAGACCTTCTGTAATTTTATATATATATATATATGTGTGTGTGTGTGTGTGTGTGTGTGTGTGTGTGTGTGTGTATATATGTGTATATATATGAGTTTTGGTAGCTCCAATAGTTCTAGAGCTTCTTCGTTTCTTTAGTGAAAATTTATTCTTGTTGTGTTGCTGCTGCTGTTGTTAACCACAACACTGAATATGGTTTATTGGTCATAGACCCATAGTAAAAAGCAAATAGTAAATTAATTAATAAAGTAGTTAATTAGTTAATTTCCACCAATAATAAGAGGCAGCATCAAGGTATTTTTTTAAGTTGCTTCTTTCAACATATGTTGGAAACAGAAATATGGCACAGAAACTTTAAAATCTTAAATAAATGGTTACTTAGAATTGAGACAAGAGAAAAATGTTGTTTTTTCATTTATCTTCAATCTTGTGATAAAAAATTATTTTAAGAGCATTCCATCAACTGTCACAAAGTGAGGATCTTAATGACAAATTATGGAAACTCAATTGATTTGATAACTTAAAGTACAACTGTTAAGCTAAATAGAGCCAACAGACATACACACAGATGATCTGGTTAACAGATTCTTTCAAATTCTTCTATAAGTAACAATTTTAAAACATCTAAATGTACTGTGGAACACTTAGCAATCATACAAAAATAAAGACTGATATTAACTATATTCAGTAGGCATATTTAATCAGGAATATGCAGGCTGCATTAGCTATAGAAATTGAACCAAATAGAAAAATAAAACTGATCCGCTATAGTTTTCCAGGGCAAATCATTGAGGGTTTTGCTGGCCAATGGAATGCCAACATTTTCCGTGCTACACTTGCAAAGCTACACTTTTAGAGTAAGCCAAACTAACAACAACAACAAAATGCATATGCAATTGCTCTTTTTACCAAGCTGTCCTAAATCCAAAATAAAATTTAAGGTAAAACACAAGACCAATATTGCTTTCATTTTTCTTATAGGAGTAAAGTTTTTATAGTAACTATAGTAAAAGTGACTATAAAATGGTTTCATAGCACATTTTTAAAGGACTTTTTTTTCCTTTCTGTGATTTCAGTTTTATTTTAGTTTCAAAGTAGCTCCTCTCAAAGAATTATTTGACACTATGACAAAGGAATTATGTTCTAGATGAGAATTTAGCATTCTTTTACTAAATACTTATTAAATGAATATTAGGTGGTAATTTCTCAAAGAGATACAAAGAATAAATTGCTTCTTCCCTCAAGAGCTTTAATACTAAAGAGACACAAAACATAACAAAACAACAAGGGAATGATTAGTGATGAACGTTTATTTAGAGAAGTATAAACAAGTTCATACTGGGAGAATAGATGGAATTTAGCAAGAAGAGATAGGAACTTCAGAGACGAGACAGCATTTGAGTTGGTCCATGTGTTAGTTTTCTATGACTGCTGCGTAACAAATTACCACAAATTTAGTGACTTAAAACAATACAAATTGATTATCTTGTAATTCTGGAGATTATAAGTCCAACACAGGTCTCACTGGGCTAAAAGCAAGGCACTGGCAGCCTTGTATTCTTTCACGTTGAAGCCCTAACTCATGGTACTTGCGAATAAGATCTTATTTAGAAATAGGGTCTTTTAGCTTGAAGTAATTTAAGATGAGGTCATTAGTGAAGGCCTAATCTAATATGACTGATATTCTTATAAGAAAAGGAAAACAGCATGAAAGACAGAGACACACAGGAAAAATGTCACGTGATGATAGAGGCAGAGACTGGAGTGTGGCAGCGGCAAGCCAAGGACCACCAACTATCAATGGCCACCACCAGAAGGCAGGGAGAAGCAAAGGAAGATCCCATCCAGAGTCTCAGAGCACGGATATCCCTACTGACACCTTAGTTTAACCTCTAGATCTTGAGACTGTTAACCTCTAGATCTTGAGAAAACATATTGGCTGTTTTAAGTTACCCAGTTTCTTTCAAAGAATTTGAACAGATTCTTTAAAATTTTGTGGTACGTGGTTATCCAGTTTGTGGTACTTGGTTATAGCAGCTCTAGGAAATGAGTACAAGGGGCAAATCTGTTTCTTGCTTTCTTTGCAGCTTCTAGAGGTTCTTAGCTAGTGGCCCTCTCCCCCTCCACCTTCAAAGTCAGCAAGGGCAGGTCTATTGCCTCTCACATGACATCGCTCTGAGTTCTGCTTCTATCATCACATCGCCTCTCTGACAGATTCCTCTTCTGCTTCCACTTCCACTTTTAAAGACTCTTCTGATTACATGCAACCCACCTAGACAAATTAGGAGATCTCCCCATTTAAAGTTAAACTGATACACAACCTTAGTAAACTGATTGCAAATAGCAACCTACCTATTTGCAATCTTAATGTCCCTTTGCCATTTAATATAACATACCCATGCTTCCCAAGATAAGAATGAGGATGTCATTAGGAGAACATTATTCTGCCTATGACCATCCATGAATTAAAGTTCCTCAAGGTGTTGTGGACAGAACACCCATATCAGAATCACTTTGTTGTCTGTTAAAAATGCAGATTTCTAGGCTTCTCTTGCTGCATTATGAGTGGGAATCAGAAAATCCACACCACCTTAAAAGATGAACAGAATTTTTGACTGCTGGTCTCAAGAGAAGAAAGTAGCTCCAGTGGAGGAATGTTTTGATCCTATGTAAAGAGGAAAGTAAATAGAGATGCTCCTCAACTTAGAATGGGGTTGCATCTCAATAAACATGTATTAAGCTGAAAATATTGTAGTTGAAAACTCATGTAATATGCTAACCTACCGAACACCATAGCTTAGCCTAGTTATTAAATGTGTTCCACTTTTGCACCATCATAAGGTTGAAAAATCTTAAATAGAACCATCATAAGTCAGGGATCGTGCATATTGTGATCATGGAAGTACAAATAAGTAGAGTTTTAACATAAGGAAGGATTCATAAAAATAAGTTTGGATTCTAAAAGAAGTTTGGAAATGAGGATAGGACCAGAGTCAAAAGAACTTTGAGGGTCTCCATACATTTTCTGCTGCTATAATAGAAATATCTGGGAATGGGCAACTTATAATGAATATAAATGTATTGGCTCACAGTTCTGGAGACTGGGGAGTCCACGATCAAGGTCTTGGGTCATCACATGGTGGAAAGTGAAAGAGCAAGAGCACAAAGATGAGAATCCACTCCCACAAGCCCTTTCATAAGGAAAGAGCCCTCATGACCTAAACACCTTTGATTAGGCCCTATTTGCTAACATGGTCACATTGGGGATTACATTTTTGAGACATAAATTCTGGAGGACACATTCAAACCATAGCCGAGGACCAATCCAGTAAATTTATCTTCACTCAGAAGGTCAAGAAGCTGAAGACGTTACAGAAACAGTCAACTATTTCTTGCACATATTTGCTTTCTCTCACAGAAATAAATTTGTTCCAGGAAGAATCAAATGAAAGCATTCTGTAGTCTTTAAAGATATAATATTGAAATAAAACCATTTTGTATTACTCAGTTATGAGGCCATAAAAATTAACTATTCCTATCTTAATCCATTTCTCTCCAAGAATAAATCACAGGCTAGAATTGAAAAGATAGATTGCTAATCAAAATGTCTCAGTCACTTGACACTGCATAAACCAGAACATAGTATCTTTTCTTTCACAGCTAATGAATATAGACTTGAAGGATTGTATAGGGAATGCAAAAATTAAATGGTAGAAGTTGTAATAAATGTTACCCCTTTCCATTTCAGCATGATTCTAACTGCGAGTTAACCAATTTTCAAACTCTTGTCATTGTTTTAAAGGTGCAGCACAAAATTGGCAAGATTTTCTCCTCTTGTCACTATTTCTAAAACCCCAAATGAAAAAAAAAACCACTATATACCTATAGATAAAAAATTAATAATATAATACAAGAAATGAATAGCAGCAACCCAAGAACATTTTAAACCATTGTTTCAGGATGGGAGATAATAAATTATTGTAGCTATGAAAAAGACACAGGACTTTTTATAACAATAAATCTATGTCAATATTAAGGAATAAAGGTAGACATATATATCCATTGTCTCTGGACCATAAAATATTTGGCATTCTGGTTTACACATTTCTATTGAATAGGATATATGAGTATATAACCATTACAGCTTTTACAAAAATATCCTGAGGCAGTGATGATTTTAAAACTCACAATTGAACGGCTTTTGCCAACATAGATGAGTCTAAAAAAGCGTAAGTGTGCATCAGGAAGTGACTTGCAGGTTTCCCTAGATGTTTCCACTTTAATTCATTGGCCAAAAAAAAATTAATCAAACTAACCAAAATCAGCATAGTGTGGCAGATGTTTTTTCAAAAATTCCCACAGCAATGTCTCCCACCCCAAAAGGTCTTTTACAACATGATTTTGCAAATTCCCTTCCTTTTGAGTGTGGCTGGTTTTAGAGACTCCATTGTAACCAACAAAATGTAGCAAAAATAATGCCGCATAACTTTAAAGGCCAGGTCAAAAGAAGCCCTACAGCTCCTGCCTTGGTTCTCAGGCAGCTCTTTCTCTGTGCTTCTTCTCTGGCCATTACCTATAGAACCTGTCACCATGCTCTAAGAAGGTCAAACCGCATGGAGAGACCACGTGTACCTATTCAGATCATCAGCCACAGCTGAGCTCAGGCTTCAATTCCTCCCAGCCCAGTTACCAGATACGTGAGTAAGAACCCTCCAAATTATAACCCAGCTATTCAAGAGTCACCTCCAACCCTAGGATCTCCCAAGTGAAGCCTTACACAGTGTGGAGCAGACACAAGTGACACATCCATGAGTGTAACAAAATGGTTGATGTGTGACAAATTGAGTATAAAATTTCCAAGACACAAATTTGAGTTGGTTGAATTTAAGTTGACTTCTTACGCAGAATGAGATAACTGGAACACTCAACCTAGCTCATATTTGTTATAGAAATGATGCCAATCCCACCCGGGAGGCAGAGCTTGCAATGAGCTGAGATTGTGCCACTATACTCCAGCCTGGGCAACAGAGCGAGACTCTGTCTCAAAAAAAAAAAAAAAAAAAAAAAAAAAACACCAATCCCATAATTAGTCTGTAAGAAAGGAACCCAATACATAGGAGGTATTCAGTATTTAGGAATCATGCCACATGTATGAAAAGTCTGCCACCTACAGGTTCAGAGCCATGCCCAGCCTTTAAGACAAGTTTGAGAATTTTGTTTGAGAGTATGTTAGGAGTTTAGCTACTAATAGTTGAGATATATTTCCTACACTTAATGGCCTAAACATGAAGGCAATCCCAATATGTGTGAAACTGATTAAGAGCATACCTATATATACCGTCTGTGTTGTCAGTCTATATAATTGGTTTTATTCCCTAAACTCTGGTGGAATTGAACCCAGTCTATTTCAATGGTAATTTAATCCCCTTAGCTTTTTTCAAGACCTTCTCTCCAGAAATAAACTCTGCTTTTAGGAAGTTTTCAGCTTCCCCTATATATGACTAAGAACCCATATGATGCAAAGAACCATGAATAATATCATATATCCTATGATCCACACCCATTGAATTTAATACTGGCTTGAATCAGAAAGGTCCTAAGTCCTTTATAATTGCTTATGTAAACAGTTCACACCTTCCAGACATGAGATAAACTTTCTGTCCCAAGATTGTTCCCTCAGCTCCTAACCATCATTTTATGAAAATTAGAATACCAGGAGTTGCTGCTAAGATAAAGAATTAAGAATATGCAACCAGAAAAGGCCAAAGTTTCCAAAATTAGGGCTGGACTGCCTAAATACTAACTGTCAGAGTTTTAGAGACGATCAACTGCATTCAATCTAATTTTAGTACTGATCTTAGTAGAGATATGGGGTGGCCTGAATCTACAGATGGTGTTTCACACTAGCTGTAGGATGTAGCAGAATGCAGAAGCCAAGAAAAAAGCACTGCTTAATAGAGATGACTGATCCTCTGTTATATTCCTGATGAAAACCTTTGAAATAAAGCATTCTAAAATTGTATGTGTTTTTATTTATTTGTTGACTATAGTTTTGCTAATTTGTATTTTTGCTTCTTTGGAAAATGAGACACTTCTCCATTTCCATTCTTATTTTCATGATTATTCAATGACTAGCCTAGTCTAGCAAACATCTGTAATTCACTGGGATACAATTCATCTTGGTCTGGGAAGGAAGTGCATGGCAACTAATGTTTATTTATTTATTAAGTAACCACAATTTGCTGGACTATATCAGTTATCTCCTTTAATCTGCTAATTTATAGGAGGTAAGTGTATTTTTCTTGATCACTAAGTAGTATGGTTTGGATATTTTTCCCCACCAAATGTAATCCCCAATGTTGGATGTGGGGTCTGATGTGAGGCGACTGGATCATGGGAGCAGATTTATCATAAATGGATAGCACCATTCCTTTGGTTCCATTCTTGAGATAGTGAATGATTTCTCATGAGGTCTGACTGTTTAAAAGTGTATGACACTCCCCATCTCCCTCTTGCTCCCACTCTCACCATGTGGAATGCCTTCTCCTTTTTTGCCTTCCACTATGATTAAAAGCTTCTTGAGGCCCTCACTAGGAGCAGATGCTGGTGCCATGCTTGGCAGCTTGCAGAATCATGAGCCAAAAAACCTCTGTTCTTTATAAATTACCTAGCCTCAGATATTTATCTATAGCAACACAAAGTGGACTAAGACAACTGGTCACACACCTCTTCTTCCATCATATTGTATACAACATTTTACATCTTTTCTCTAGCAACTTCCACAAGAAACTTCCTGGATAAATAGACTAATTTCTTTAAACACCAATTATGTTATCAGAATTTGGTGTTATTTTCTGTTCCTCTAGATCCATCTACTCATTATTGAGTCTCCATCTTAAGTGTTTAAATAGCTCCTCCCTCATTAACTCTTGGATGGCATTGCTGCTTTTACCTAGAATTACTTCCTATCCCTTTCCCTTTAGAATTTAACATCTCTTTACCCAAATTTCAGTTGAAGTAGCAGTACTTCTACTCATTCTATATCCCAAGAAAATAAAGTAACTTCTGCTTATCATCATTATCCATGTGCTTCCTTGGTAACTTTTTAATAATAGAGATTGTTCTGAAGCCTTCTCTTCTTTAGCATCAAAATGCACAGAACATAGCAATGTTCTTTGGTAGCAGAAACAAAAGACAAAATTCTATTATAAACTTGATCTCTGACTCAGCACGTGATTTGAAAAAATAAGACCTCTCGATACTTTCTTTTTCTCACCTGAAATACTGGGACAATAATGTTTTCCAATTATTGGTGTGAGGATTAATGAGACAATGTTTGTAAAGCACTTTGAGTACCTCCCATGAAAGTTGTTCTATTGTTACTCTGATTTCCCCTTAAAAGATGGGGAAATCAATTTACCAGTCTCTATGGAAAGTTTTTTAAAAATCCATTTTACTCACTTTTGTAACATAGCTGGAGGGCAAACAAGAAATTCACACAGGAAAAGAATCAATGATTTTGAATTGCATGTTTTCTTCAGAACCTGAAGCAGATTACACTTATCTTGTATGCAAATGACAGTTTTTAAATAATTTAAATATGCATTTATCTTTAAAAATTGGCATTTTCTTAGTAAATATCACATATTTTAAGTCATCCATGAAAATATTTATCTTACATTTTGCCACTAAAATGGAATACAAAAAGAGAAACACTGAAGTAATGAAAACTTTGATTCATGCCTGAATAAATATGAGACTTAAAAGTTACTCTTGAGAACCTATTTTGATTCACATCTTTATGCCTCAAAGAAATTGAGCAATAAACTCTCTGATGATTATTTTTGATAGCAAGAATTAATAAAGTAGGAATTATGGCAAGATTTAAACTTTAGCATAAGTTTAAAACTTAAAGTCTAAAATTTTTTTTTTTTTTTTTTTTTTTTTTTTTTTTTTTTTTTTTTTTTTTTGAGACGGAGTCTCGCTCTGTCGCCCAGCCTGCAGTGCAGTGACCGGATCTCAGCTCACTGCAAGCTCCGCCTCCCGGGTTCACGCCATTCTCCTGCCTCAGCCTCCTGAGCAGCTGGGACTACAGGCGCCCGGCACCTCGCCCCGCTAGTTTTTTTGTATTTTTTAGTAGAGATGGGATTTCACCGGGTTAGCCAGGATGGTCTCCATCTCCTGACCTCGTGATCTGCCCGCCTCGGCCTCCCAAAGTGCTGGGATTACAGGCTTGAGCCATCGCGCCTGGCCTAAAATATTTTTTAAAATATTAGTTGGGAAATCTGAAAGCACAAAACATGTTAGTTTAGTTTACAGTGTCTTCTTCCAGACAATGACCATATATTAAACCTACAGTTTTCTGCTGCATTTAGTAAAAAATAAATGTTTTGAATTTGCTCATGAAATTGAGAAAGAAGAAAATATGAGAAAGACTAATGAAATCTCGTCAGTAAACTTAAAAAAAAAAAACCTATTAATATTTGTATTGAGGAAATTTTGATGATCTAGAAGTACTTACGGCTTATTTAGTTGATTAGGAAATTCAGAATCAAGCTAGGAAAACTTCAGTAACAATATAAATTATACGCACCAAATAGAATCGCACAGCCCAGTGATTTGGGTGAAAAAATCTGTCACAGAGTACTAATGTAAATAAAATAAAGTAAATAACATTACTAAAGTCCCACCTTCCAGTACAATTTTCCCCCTCTGAAAAATAACATCAAATTCAAAATTATCAATATTATACTTGGTACAGATAGAATCAATTTGAGCAACCTGCAAAACACAATTGTTTTACAGAGAGACTGAGTAATGCTGTGGCTTGTCCTAGACTGTACAGGGCATTTAAAAAAGTCATCAAATAAGCCAAAGCAGATGTGAAATTTGAAGAATAAAAAGAGTCTAATTGTTAATCTCTGCCAATGCTCACTTCCTACCAATTCCAATTACATGTCTGTTGAGATAACGCATTAAAACTTAGGACTATCAAAGTTATGTTCCAGCCTGTTTGTGATTACTACACTTGTCATTTAAAGGTTAATAGTCCAGGACCCAAAATCAACATACAAAAAGCAGTAGAATTTGTATATGCTAACAGCAAACAATCTGAAAAAGAAACCAAGAAAGTAATCTCATTTTAAATAGCTACAAATAAAATGAAATACCCTGGAATTAACTTAACCAAAGAAACAAAAGATCTCTACAGTGAAAATGGTAAAATATTGATGAAAGAAATTAAAAACAACACAAAAAATGGGAAGATATTCCATGTTGATGGATTGGAAGAATCAAAACTGTTAAAATGTCCATACTATGCAAAGCAATCTGCTGATTCAGTGCAACTCCAATCGAAATATCAATGCCATTCTTTATAGAAATAGAAAAGTAGTCCTAAAATTTATATGGAACCACAAAAGGCACAGAATAGCTAAAGCTCTCCAGAGCAAAAAGAACAATGCTGAAGGCATCACATTACCTGACTTCAAATTATATTACAAAGCTACAATAACTGAACAGCATGGTACAGGTATAAAAACAGACACATAGACCAATGAAACAGAATAGAAAACCCAGAAATAAGTCAACATATTTACAGCTAACTCATTTTTGACGAAGTTGCCAAGAACGTACTTTGGAGAAAGGATATTCTTCAATAAATGGTGCTGGAAAACCTGAATATCCATATGTGGAAGAATGAAACTAGACCTGTATCTCTCACCATACACAGAAATCAAACCAAAGTGAATTAAAGACTTAGACCTAAAACTATGAAACTATTAGAAGTAAACATTGGGCAAATTCTCCAGGGCATTGGTGTGGGTAAAGATTATTTGACTAAGACCTCAAAAGCACAGGGGAAAAAAAACAAAAAACGGAGTCACATAAAGTCAAAAAGCTTCTGCACAACAAAAGAAACAATCAACAAAGAGACAACGCACAGAATGGGAGAAAATATTTGCAAACTACCCATCTGACAAGAGGTTAATAAGCAGAATATATAAGGAGCTCAAATGTCTCAATATTTAAAAAACAAATATTCCAATTTTTAAAATAGGCAAAAATCTGAATAGACATTTCTCAAAAGAAGACATACAAATGGGCAACAGAAATATAGAAAAATGTACAACACCACTAATCATCTGAGACATGCAAATTAAAACCACAATGAGATATTACCTCACCACAGTTAAAAAAGGTTTTTATGAAAAAGACAGGCAATAACAAATGCTGGCAAGGATGTGGAGAAAGGGGAACCTTCATACACTGTTGATGGGAGAGTAAATCAGTACAGCCACTCTGGAGAGCAGTACGGAGGTGCCTCAAAAAACAAAAATAGAGCCACTATATCATCTAGCAATCCCACTGTTGGATATATACTGTTCTTTTTTGTTTTTTGTTTTTTGTTTTTTTTTAAAAAAAAAAAAAGGGAGATCAATATAGCAAAGAGTTCTGCACTCCCATGTTGACTGCAGCGCTATGCACAATAGCCAAGGTACGGAATCAGGCTAAGTGTCTATTAATAAATGAATAGATAAAGAAAATGTGGTACATATACACAGTGAAATATACAGCCATTAAAAGTAAACAAATCCTATCATCTGCAACAATGTGAATGGCACTGGAGGATATTATGTTAAGTGAAATAAGTCAGGCACAGGAAGACAAATAGTGCATGTTCTCACTCATATATGGGAGCCAAAAAAAAAAAAAATGAACTCATGGAGAGAGACAGTAGAATGATTATTACCGGGGGCTGAGAAGGGTAGTAGGGAGGGGGAGCAGAAAGGAGGAAGAGGGAATGTTTAAAGGAACAAAAATACAGTTAGACAGAAGGTAAAAGATCTAGTGTTTGGTAGCACAATAGGGTGACTATAGGTGACAATAGTGTGTTGTATATTTCAAAATAACCCAAAGAATGATTAGAATGTTCCTAACAAAAAAAATGATAAATGTTTGAGGTGATGGATACCCCAATTACCCTGATTTTACTATTACACATTGTATGCCTGTATCAAAATATCACATATATCCCATAAATATGTACAACTATTATATATCCATTACAACTCTTATGCATGCATAACAACTAAAAACATTTTTAACAAAGTGATATATTAATGAACTGTAGAAGTGGTTCTCCAAGTGAGGTGTTGAGGAGCTGGGCAATGCAAAGCAGCATGATATCACATGGAGATCTTAGTTGTATAAATTTGCATCAAGGACTCCACTTCCAAAATACTAAAATACAGATTCATGAACCAACGAACAGTAGGAGCCCCTGTCAAAGACAGAAGCGCCTGCATAGGCCTCAGGTCAGATAAATATAACTAAATTCAAATCCTTGTTTAGTCCCTTACTAAGTACGTGATTTTAGACCATTTAAAAAGTGTAAGTAATTAAATTTTCTGAATCTCAGTTTTTTCATTAAAAATAAAAGCATAGTAACACCACCATCACAAGACTGTCGTAATAATTAATGGTTTAATGTATGTAAAGAGACCAACAAAGAGTAGTAAATGAATAAATTATGTTCTCCCTGTCCTCACCCTAGAAGATACTAAGAAAAGATCAATTAATACATCCCATGTCTCTACCAAAATGAAACACTATACAAATGAAAGCCTTTTAGGGAAAGCAATTTTACAGCTAGCCACCTCTAGTAGGTTATCATAGTAATTAATAGCCTTGCTGCCAAGATGTTGGTCTCTATTGCTTACATAACTGCAAATTAAGTCACTTTCTTCTTGACCTTATTCAATTACCCTACTCTATTCTTAATTCGACAGAGTTGTTATTGAGAAATGCTTTGCCTTTTTCAATTCATTGTTAAAACTAAAATCTATGAATGTCTTTTTAATCTTTCTTTCTTTATTTTTCTTCTAATTCTATGTAAAGAAGCAATAACCTCAAGTAGCTAATAGCTAATATTGGGTTAGTATTACAGCACATGAATTTCATTGTCTCTCTTACTTCCATTAGTCTTTCAAACTTATCCAAAGGTGTTCCTAGGCTCTGATGTTTTCCCCTACTAATTTATAAAGTAACTAGTTTCATTGCTTCTTTAAAAACTCCTAAGTTTATAAAATATTGATTTTAAAATTTGACCCTGGTCATATAAATTTTTTTTTCACATTTAGAAACTTTCTGTTAGGATGTATCCTCAAATCTGCCTACAGTAACTTTGAATCCACTTGTAGAAGTAAAATAAAAGACTAATAGTAATAGGCCTCAATCCCAAAACAATATGCAAGAAAATGAAAAATTCTATGGCAGAGACAACCTATATAATACTAAAATGAAATACCCTTTAAAAGATTTACTCTTTAAAAGTCACCTTACTAAAAACTAGCATACTTATCTCATTGCTTAGTAATCTAATATCACACAATTTTATAAACAAAGGAATTAAGACCTTATTAAATTAAGTAACTTTATGAAAGTGACATAGCTACATTGCTGTGATTTGAAGTCAAATTTGCACTACAGCAAGGCCAACAATTCTTTGTATTTTACCATAAGTGTATGACAATCTAGATTTGGAGGACTGTGATGCTCATGAACTTTTCTTATATCCAGACACCTCAGGAAAATTTTAATATTTAATGTGTGTATTAGTTATAATAGATTAGTTTTTGGCAAGTAATTTACTATATTTGGGACTCATCTTTATCTATAAAAAGGACTCAACTGACATTATCCTTAAGAAATAAAATTAGTTACATATGTAGTTTAAAATTTCTAGTAGACATATTTTAATAATGAAATAGGTAGAGTTAATTTTAATAAGGTTTAACCATATATATAGTCCAAATATCATTTTATATATAATCTATATAAAATTAATAGAATTTTTTATATTCTTTTTTCATGCTGAATCTTAGAAACCCAATGTGTATTTTAGATACACACTTTAATTAGCCACATTTCAAGTGCTCGATAGTCACATGTGGCTAGTGGCTACCAATATTGGATGGTATGGCTAGCTGTAGAGAACTTCAAGTTCTCTTCTACCCAAAAAGCCTAGAAACCTATCATTCTATAGTTTGCAAAATAAACACAGGCTGAAAAGAAGTTTTTTAAATTATGCCATAGAATTGTCTGGGTACCAAAGTAACACTGACACTTATGTGGATTTGTTTTTGCCAGACTGGATCTTTTAAAAATTATTAATTATGAAATAACATAGATTGAAGTAGTATATAAAACACAAATGTAATCTTAAAAATAATGATATATTGCAGCCTCCCAAATAATCACCATCTGGGTCAAGAAAAAGAACTTAATAAACCACTTCATAACCAATGACCCCCCAAGTGTGCACCACCCCAATCACTGCCCATTTCTTCCCCCTTAGAGGTAAATACAACCCTGATATTTATGATCATCATTTCCTTATTTTTCTTTAAAATTTTATGACCTAGTTATGCATCCCCCAAACTATATACACCAGTTTAGTTCTGCTGTTTAATTTCATATAAATGAAATTACATAGTGTGTATAATTTTGAGAATTTCAATATCTGCTCAAAGCTATCTTTGTGGGACTCATACATGTTTAGATATAGTTCATTCATGTTTCTGGCTTTATTAGTTCATTGTGTGACTGTAGCATTCTACTACTGACTTACACTCAAGTTCTTTCTGGTGTTTGGCTATTATAAACAGTTCTGCTTTGAAAATTCTTGTCCACCTACCTTGAAGAGGTACATGCCCAAGAGTATCTCAAGAGTACACTTAGGAATGAACTTGCTGGATCATAGGACAGGGCCATCTTCAACTCTACTAGATAATGTCAAACCTTCCTAAACTGATGCATAAGTTTACACTTCCACCAGCAATGAGTTTTGCTACAACCTCCCCAGTGACTGGTATTGTCGGATTTTATAATGTTTACCAACCAGATGAGAATATAATAGCATTTCACTGCAGAATTATTTATCTAATTATTAATAAAATTGGTTATCTTTTTATGTACACATTGACCATTTGAATATTCTCTTTTAAGTTGCCTCTTTTTCTTACTGATTTGTGTGTCTTTATAAGTCCTGAATATTTGTCCTTTTTGTTTGGCTGATTTGGGTTATATAAATTTTCATCAATTTCCCCAACTGAGTAATTTGTCTTACCACACTTTTAAGGGGGTATTTTGATAGATAGATGTTGTTAATTTTAATACAAATCAATATGTCAGTCTTTTCCTCTATAGGTACTGGTTTTTGTATCTTGTATAAGAAAGACTTTCCTACCTTGAAATTATTCTCTTATATTATCTTCTAGACCTTTGTATTTGACCTTTGACATTTCAGTATTTAATATGCACGAAGGTCAGTTTTTATATGGTGTGAGGTAGGTGTCAACTTTAATTTTATTTCAGTTTGATATCTAAATGGTCCAGTATTATTTATTTAAAAGTTTGTCTTTTTCACACTAATCTGCAAAGTTATCTCTTCCACTGCTCAAATATCCCTCAAAAAGTGGATCTCTTCTTGGACTTTCTACTCTGTTTTTTCCCCAACTTGCCTAACCCCATGCCACTGTCATAATTACATAACTTTAAAATATGTTTTGATACCTGATAAGTCAATTATTCCCATCTTATATTTCTTGGCTTTTCTTGATCCTTTGAAGTTCCATATACATTTTGAACAAGCTTGTTGAATTGAACAAAAGAGCCTGCTAAGATTCCATTTGAAATTCATTAAATATATAGAAATCAATTCTGTCTCAACTAAGATAGAACTGAGATTTTTAATAATTTTGAATATTTCACTCCACTGATTTTTGTTCTAAGTTTATTTCAGTCATTTTAATATAAAGTTTTATATTTTTTCCACAGAATTCTTACATATCTTTGTTAGATTTATTCCCAATTGCTTCATGTTTTCTTAAGTTAGAATAAAATGTGTATTACCTCATTTTAACTGTTATTTTGCTGGTATATAAAAAATGCAATTCATTGATGTATGTTAATATGCACCTTATTGAATTCTCATTAGTCATAATAATTGAATCTCTTTGATGTCTTATATAGAATCATGCCAACTGTTATCAGTTGCAATTTTGTATGTTGTTTTTAATCTCAAATCTTTTTTTTTTTTTTTTTTGTCTGTCTATCTGATTTGGGTCAGGTTTCCCATGTAACGTTGACTAGAAATGGTGGACAGCCAGCCAGCGTCATTGATTCCTGATCCAAAAGAGAAAATGTTAAATGTCATTTTAGGTTTGATTCTGCTATGCAATTTTTGCAAATAATATCTCATTATATTAATGATGCTGATCCTAATTTGCTAAGAATTTTTGTCATGAACTAGATGTTGACTTTTATTACCTGATTTTCTGCCTCTATTAAAAGAATCATATATTTTCTCTTTTTTAAATTGTGCTAATTTATACTGATTGATTTTTAAATGTCCAACGAATTTCACATTTCTGGAATAAATTCAACTTTGCAATGTATTTTTATATTTGCAAAATTTTGCTTAGAATTTGTACCTATGTTCATGAATGAGAAAGACCTATGATTTTACCTTTCCTAATGGCTGTGTCAGGTTCTGATATTAAAGTTATGCTGGCCTCATAAAATAAATTGGGAAATGTTCCTTCTTTTCTACTAATATTTAAGAATTTGTATAAAAATTATTTTACTGTTTGGTAGAATATGACAGAGTTCAATAATAAAGACAGTTAGACTCAGAGTTCTTTGTAGGAATATTTTAACATACTTTGTTTATTTAATAGATAAAATACTATTCATATATATATATTTGTCTGTCGACATTAGTAAGTTTGTTTTTCTAGGAATTTGTTCATTTTACTTAACTGTCAAAACCATTGACATGAAATATTAATAAAGCCCTAATATTATTTTTAATATATGGTATCTGTGATCTCTTTTTATTCCTTAAATTATTTGTACATTCTCTTTCTTATTCCTTGATTATTCTCAACAGATATTTGTAAATTTTATTATTCTTTCTAGAAAATCGACTTTTTGGCTTTATTGATCACTTCTTTTTTAATAGCTTTATAGTATTTTAATTGCTGCCCTATTCCTGGATAATGCAAGGACCTTCAAACACTTGAATTATATTTATTCCCCTCTCAATGTATGTGTTATCATTACAGTTACTATAATTCTATTTTATGCCCCACAGTCCATTATTATCATTTTAAGTAATTCATATTATTTATATTTGTCTATAATTTCCTGTCATTACATTTGCTTTCCAGATTTCCCCTCTGGGATCATTTTCCTTCAGCCTAAATCACATCTCCAAATCATACCACAATCACAGGTAAATCCAAAATTGTATTGTCTTACAGTAACAAAGGTTTATTTCTGTCACATTTACATCCATGGAGGATCAACGAGAGCTCTGCTGAATGTGCTCTTCATTTCAAAATCAAAGCTTAAGGGGCATCCTCCATCTGGGACACCAGTTTCGACAGTGCTCAGAAGTGTTGCTTGTCACTTCCACATGCATTGTATTGTCTGATAAAATTGTCTGATAAAGTGATATGGTCAAATCTGATGTCATCAGGACATAAGGTCCCTATTAGAAGAAGCCAGAAAAACTGATATTAATATATTAATATGATCTGTTCCATCATGTGTTTGTATTTCTATTAGATAGCACCTGTTGTTGAAAAACTCAGTGTTTCCCTGAAAACTGTGTTTTATTTACTGAAATTCTTAAAATATATCTTCCCTGGGTATGCAATTTCCTTAGTATTTTTCCATTTAATACAATAATGATACATTTTCCCTTTCTTCTGACTCTATTGTTGTTATTAAGAAGTTAGCTCAGTCTAGTTGCTATTCCTTTAAAGATAATTCTTTTTTATTTCTGGCTTCTTTTAAGATTTTAACTTGTATGTGGTGCACTGATGCTTCACTATGATATATTCAAGTGTGTATTTCTTTCCACCTGTCACACTTGAGATTTTCTGGACATCTTGAATCCATAGATTAGTATTTGTTCTGTTCAGGAACATTTGCAGCCAACAATTCCTCAAATATTTCCTCTTCTCTATTCTTTCTATCCTCTTCTTCTGGAACTCCGATTAGACATATATGAGAATTCACATATTAGACTTTCTCTTTCTGCCCTCCATGACTTTTTATTGCCTCTTTTATATGTTTTTCATCTCTTTGCTTCTTCGTGCTACATTCTGGAAAGTTATTATGACTGATCTTCAGAACAATTATTCTGGTTGATTCATCTATTGAGTTTTTACTTTCAACTATTGGACTTCTCTTTTGTAAAAGTTTTATTTGGTTTTTCCAATCTTCTAGGGCACTTTTCGAGTATTCTATTATCAGGAATATTTTTATTTCTTTAAACATTGTTGGCATGGGATTTTATAACTTGTGGTTATAACCATAGTATCAAGTCTTTGCAGATTTGTTTCTGTTTTATGTTTTGTCAGCTGGTTCTTAATATTAGTGCCCTTGTTTATTTGTGTGTGATTGGTTATTATTGCCAGTGAGTACCCATTAGTCATTTTCCTTAGAAGTGTGTTTATAGGTACTCTTTAAGGATAAAGATGAAAATAACTTTCTGCAAAAAACATTTTAATTTACTTTTGCTAGGTTTCTATGGATACTGAGAACCACCAGTCTAGTAAATTTGGGTGTTGAATACTCACAAAAGCCACGTTGTGGTTGTAACTTTGCTGAGAATTCCTGCTGTGCTCTGACTGTGTTCCTCAAAAGTTCATGTATTGGAAACTTTATCCCTCTTTCCTTATGAATGAATAAAGGAATTAATGAGTACGATGCCCTCATGAATAGATTAATGTCACTATTAGAGAGGGCTTATCTGAGAGTGGTTACCCTAGTATCATGCAAGTAGGTTTCTTATAAAAGCAAGTTTTTTCTAGCTCCCTTGCCCTTGCTCTGTCACAATGTGATGCCTTCTGCTGTGTTGTAATGCAGCAAGAAGGCCCTCACAGATGCTGGCTCCTCCATCTTGGGCTTCCCAGCCTCCAGAACTATGACATAAATATTTCTTTATAAATTACCCAGTCTGTGGTATTCTGGTACAGCAACAGAAAACAAACTAAGGCAATTCCCTCTTCTGTTTTGCTAAGCATCAAGGTCACGTTCGTAGCAAATGCATGATACTGGGAGAATGAGGCTAGTTTACTTCCAATTACCTCTCATTCCTTGGGGGTTCCCAGATCTTTAAGAAAGGTGCTGTCTATTAGACTTCTACCTAGAGTGGGCCCTGTGTTTGTTTACCCTTTACCCTATTCCACTTTTATTCAAATTTAACTCATTTTCAAACATCCCCAGAGAAAAGTGGATTAAATGATTCTCTTACATTCTGATTCCAGTTTTTACTTATAGTTTAACTTGGTAGATCTTTACTATCTTTTTAAATCTTACATTTCTAAAAAATACATTTATTTTCTATTGTATATAGCACTTTTAGTTGTTTTATTCCAATGCAAATGTTGGCCCAAATGACCTCTCCCTGACGCTTTCCTCTGAGGGTAACTACTGGACAAATTCTAAAATGATTCCACACCAGCGTTCTCCTGGGTAGCCCAGATCCAGCTAATGGGAAACATTCCACATCCCTTGCTCTGACTCTGAAAGTGCAGGTAAATCAAAACACATCAGCCCCCTCTTAGCTTTATCATAAAGCAATCTTTCAGTCTTTTATCACCTCCAGATTTCTCAGACAGGAGTCAGACCTCAGTCCAACCTCTGCTTTAGTTTTCTCACATGTGAGTCAGACACGAGTCCTCTACAGCTTCCAACTGCGGGAGACTCATTTAAAGTTCTGAGTTGTCTCACTGAAGCCTTCTTCATCTAGCTTTCAGAGGAAGGAACAGACCATTCCTCTCCCCACAGCAACAGAACTGAAACACTCCACAGAGCAGTAGCTCTCTGAAAGAAAACCTTTGTGACAACTCATCCTCCCAAATCTGATTCTTTAAGGCCTTGATCACGCTGAAGAGTACAAGACTCATGGAACAGCTTGTCATTTTGTAAATTCTGCATGGGAAGCGACTGTCCTCTTACTTGGCATCTTCCTATGGTTTTCACACCTCAGTCAAGAACAAAACATTCTGTACACTTTGATATCATTTGTCATAATGAAAAACAAATTACGAAAATTTGATGTTTTTTTAATTTTAACACCACATTTAGCAGTAATCTGTGCAATGCTATGGTGAGAAGGCTAGTATCTATTTTCACCATTTATTTACTATTTTAAAAAAGATATAAGTAAAACGACATGATGTGCTAAATTGTACTAAATTGTTGGAACTTTATAATCACCAATTTATAAAAACATCCAAACTCTAGAGGTGAAAACAAAGGGAAATAAATATGTATCTCACAAAGAAGAGTGGGAGGAGAGCAGTAAAGCTTTCTAAAAGATCAGGAGATATTTAACAAAACTTAAGAGAATCTCTCCCTTAGGAGAAGAAAACAATTCACCCTCACCAAAAAGATCCAGGTACCCCCACTCACTTCCTATTAAGACAACCAGCACCTCACAATATAAACCCTATTTCCTCTAAAAGCAGAGTGCCTCTGACATGAGGAAAAGCCCAAGTATCTTGACCTCTGCTCAGAAGCAATACTATTACAAGCCAAGAGATTTTTGCTAGACTTTGCGGGACATCCACCGGGACTCTCAGTGGAAACACTAATCTGTTGACGTATAGAGCACTACACAATTCCCTCAGAAGCCCTAATTCTCATAAATCAAAAGTTCTACTTCAATGCAACTGATCTATTTTGCAGAAGGCAATCCTGCTCAGAATTAGATTTGTCATGGCACATCCTTTTAATCTTTATCGGTATGAGCTTTGTAAACATAGTATTTGAAATAATACAGCATATTATTTTACACAAAAGCCTTGAGAGTCCTAGATTCCTGAATACTTTCTAGTAAAACAGCCAAGTTACTTAAGCTGCTGCTGCTTCTCCTCCTCCTTTTTCTTTTTTAAGCAAGAGTGAAGTAAAAGTCCTACGAGCTAGTGAGCAAAGAAATGTTTGAATATTGAGGGAGTTAATGAGACAGAGATAATGCTGTTTCAGTTGGCAAGTCCTACAAAGCAAAGGTTTGTGCAAAGGTAATAGTGATATGAATTGAAGACAGGGATACTGACCATCTATTTGATATTTACACCCTCAGAATCTTTTCCTCAGCAACTGTTTCACATATGTAACACTGCCAACTTGCTTGAGAAGATAATCTTCATAAAATGTTATGTTTTCCTTTACACTGAACAAGCATTTGCCCTTTTGGAAATATCAAAAAAAGACTTTAGTGAGGGTTTAAGTCAATCTACATAAAATGTCTTTGAAGTAGCCAAGTGATTTTCTGTTTGCTTTTAATTATCTCTTCTGTGGTCCAAGCACTTGGAGAACAGATGTGAGAGAAGGCTTTGTATAGAAAATAAAAGAAATAACAGAAGCTTTCAATGAGATAGACTTAATGTAGTGGTGGCTCTGGGGAAAAGTATAATTAGGAATTAAGCAAATATTAGAGACCACAGATACCAATGTACAGCTAGATACCAGAGATGCCAATGTACAGCTAACTCAAATCACAATAGGTGACCATTGCAGAGAGTGAAGACGTCATAAACATAGTAAACGCAGTGATCTATGGAGAGGTCCATTTAAATGAACAAAAATGGGCAAGTTATATACAATATTCTAGAAGTCCATAGATAAAAAAAAAATTAAACGTGATATCCTATATGAAGTCTTACATAATCTGTCCCCTTACCCACAGCCAAGTTAAAATGTCTTGGGATGGTGTTCTATCAGATATATCAGATACATGAGTCCCCTTTTGTTTCAGTTTTGTCTTTTGTAAAAACAGCTAATGATATCTTAAGGATTAAGTAGAATAACTCCTAAAAGTCCTTAGCACACACATTAAACATAGTAGGCACTCAAGAAATAATCATTATAATTATACTGTAATTTTGTACTTAGATTGGTCTCTCTCATTACAATCTCCTTCAAGAATGTATCATAGCTAATCAATAGCTACTGTTAATTATGAAGTTTTTGTACAGTAGGTATTGGTCTATGTGATTTATATGTAGATAGTATTATTATCCTCATTTTATAGACAAGGCACTGACAGGATAACTAACTTGCCCATGGTTACCTATCTCAGAAGTAGCAGAGCTAAGACTTTTAACCCACACACTCTGGTGATATGGTTTGGCTGTGATCCCACCCAAATCTCATCTTGAATTGTAGCTCCCATAATTCCCATGTGTGGTGAGAAGGACCTGATGGGAGGTGATTGATTCATGAGGGCAGGTCTTTCTTGTGCTGTTGTCATGATAGTGAATAAGTCTCATGAGATCTGATGGTTTTATAAAGAGGAGTTTCCCTGCATAAATTCTTTTTGCCAGTCACCATGTAAGATGTTCCTTTGCTCTTCCTTCATCTTCTGCCATGATTGTGAGGCCTCCCCAGCCATGTGAAACTGTGAGTCAATTAAACCTCTTTCCTTTATAACAAATCTAATTATGATGTGTTTTTGTTTTTTGTTTTGTTTTGTTTTGTTTTTTGAGGCAGAATCTCACTCTGTTCCCCAGGCTGCCCAGGTTGGAGTGCAGTGGTGTGATCTCAGCTCACTGCAACATCCACCTACCAGGTCAAGCAATTCTCCTGTCTCAGCTTCCACAGCAGCTGGGACTTCAGGCGTGTGTCACCATGCCCAGCTAATTTTTGCATGGCTAATTTTCTCTGTGTTTTTAGTAGAGACAGGGTGTCATCATGTTACCCAGGCTGGTCTCGAACTCCTGAGCTCAGGTGATCCACCCGCCTCAGCCTCCCAAAGTGCTAGGATTACAGGCATGTGCCACCAAGCCCAGCCCTCGGTTATGTCTTTATTAGCAGGTTGAAAATGGACTAATACATCTGGCCAGTACAACTAGTACAACATACTGAGTACTGATATCATAGAAACACACACACACACACACACAGGCAAAGATGTGTTTGTGTGCATTCTGTTTAGTTTTAAAAAGCACAAACTTCAAGTCTAAGCCAACTCGATTCCTTAACATTTTTCTTTCTATCCATAGTCAAAATCAGAAATGCCTGCTGAAAAACATCTTCAACTATGACCGACGCCCTCCACTCCACTCCAAGCCCCCATAATCGTACCTGGTAATGCTGGTTTCCTTCCTGTTGACTTCTGCTATTCTGACTATCCTCTTCAGAGAGAAGTCAGGCTTGGACTTCCTAGCTGGATTTCAATGTTGGCATCATTCCAGAATCTTACTTAACCTTTGGTTTCAAACTCTGCTGCCTTTGGATCCGGCCTATTCTACTCCAGCATCTAATCCAGGTCATTGGGAATGCAGTCCTGGCCCTTGTTTTGGAATCCATCTTTTTCTTGAAGGCGAGTATAAATATTTAAAGTCTAACTTGGGATTGAATCCCAGGGATCCCGGGCAAGCTTTTAATTTTTCTGAGCCTCAGTTTCCTCACTGGAAAGATGTGAAAAATATTAAGACCTGTTTCACCAGGTTGCTGTGAGAATGAAATAAGAAAAAATACATGTAAAACAGAATTGTGCTTGGCACATAGCAAACAATGCAAAAGCGTATTGGATGAAAAAAGGATGACAAAAGAGTAATTTAGTCTGATTTTATTATTTTGTCTGAAAAATAAACACAAAGGCCCTGAATGTTCCCTGTATTTCTCACATCACCTTCATTCTTCAAGACTCAGCTCAATTACTTATTCAAGGAAGAGACCCTTCTTTGTGCTCTCACAACAAACCAAACAAGCTTTTATCTCGGTCCTTGCCACATTAAGTATCGTGTGTCTCTTTGTCCATACCACTAGATTGTCAGCTTCCTGAGAGAGGCCCATGTGTGCATGTATGTATGTGAGTGTGTTGGGGGTTATTACACCTTAGTCACCTTTGTTGCCCCAGTGCCTATCGTAGGCACCAGATTTTTCTGGGCTCAACTAAACTGTGTATGTGATCTTCTGCCAGAACCACCAAATGAGAAGGTACCAACTGGCTAAATAATGAGATTGGATGAAGCAAAGGGAGATTCATGAGGAAGCAGTCATCAGCTTAGAGCTGCTCCTCAACTCTGAGACAGAGTGAAGACACTCACACTTCCATCATAAAAGAGTCAGATGGTGTCTCCAACATGGACTACTTACCTTTTACCTTACGAAAATAAAGGGTGAAAAAGTTGTGCCCTATGGAAAAAAAAATTAATGAGGCTATTTCATAAGAAATCTAGCATCATTAAAACTAGAATGGGATATTTTTATGTATGTAATTGTGGTCTGCAAAAAGAAGTTGACATCCTAACCCTCAGTACCTGTGAATGTGACCTTACTTGGAAATAGTCTTTGCAGAGGATCAACTTAAGATGATATCATTAGGGTAGGCCCTGATTCAGTATGACTGGTGTCGATATAAAAAGAGAAAATTTTGACACAGGGACAGACCCATGCAGTAGGAAGACATGCACAGGAAGGATGCCACCTAAAGATAAAGGCAGAGATTGCAGTGATGCTTCCACAGATGAAGGAACACCAAAGATGGCCGGCAAGCCCCTAGAAGCCAAGAGAGAGGCATGGGATAGATCAAGCTTGTCCAACCTGCAGCCTATGTGCTGTCTGCAGCCTAGGATGGCTTTGAATGTGGCCTAACACAAATCTGTAAAGTTTCTTAAAACATTATGAGATATATTTTGGGTTTTTTTTTTTTTTAGTTCATCAGCTGTCATTAGTGTTAGCGTATTTCATGTGTCACCTAGGACAATTCTTCTTCCAATGTGGCCCAGGGAAGCCAAAAGATTGAACACTCCAAGACAGATTATTCCTCACAGCCCTCAAAAGAAACCAATCCTACCAACACCTTGATCTGTACTTTTGGCCTCCAGAGCTACGAGACAATCAATTTCTGTTGTTTGAGCCAGCCAGTTTGTGGTACTTTTCTATAGCAGCCCTAGAAACTAATAAAGACTTGTTAAGGAAATAGCAGGAGAATCTCAAAAAAAAGGAAGTATAATGGAATACCATCAAGAAAATCAGTAGTAGTAACCATTTTAAGCTTCAAACCCACTACCAATAACATTTTAAAGTATTCAAAATACTGAAACAGAGAAAAAGATGCTACTCATCCCAGGCAATCAATTCCACCTAAAAGCTTACCATTCATATCTAGAAAAGCAAACACTCTCCACCCCAGTTATTACTATTATCTTCCCAAATGGTCGTGGTTCCTCCTTGCTCTTCTATTTCTATTATTACAACCGAACTTCAGGATCACTCTGTTAAGTTCCCAACTTTATTATAAGATTATATAAAAAATAATTCACATAGATGTTTAAATGGCATTGAATATAAGGTTCAAACATTTCTTATTAATTATATCACTGGGTATTTTATGAAAATCTGTTGTTGATGTGAACTTGTTCATTTGATTACATTTTTAAACTGTCAATTGCCAGTGTAAAGGAAAACACAGACTTCCCTGTTGATGTAATGGTCAGTTGCTGGCTCTGGAGCACATTACTTGGGTACAAATCTTCACTTTTCCACTTGCTTCAAATGTGATTCTAGGCAAGCTGCTCAACCTCTTTAAAGTTTCCTCGTTAGTAAAATGAGGATAATGCTAGTAATTACCACATAAGGATGTCAGAATTAAATGAGATAATGCATATTAAGCAACAGCCTTGTATAGAGCAAGACCTCAGTGGGTGTTAGCTATTATTGTTGATGTAGTTAGTATTAGGTATGTATTAACTCCCTAATGGGAAATTGAGAAAGCAAAGCTGTCATGGAGATCTGCCTTTAAAAAAGACAAATACCCACCAAAAGCCAAATATCACTTAAAAAATTTATAAAATGGTCAAAAATCATTCTCTCATTTTTACATTTATCCCTACTGTAACTCATTTAGAAACCAAGGAGAGCTGAATAAAGAGTTAAGCATAGAAAAAAAGAAGGAGAAATTGGCTAAATAGGACCATCTTAAAATATTTTATTTAAAAAAAAAATTCCCTGAATACTCTCAGCACATTGGAGTGCATTTATCTTAACTGTATATAAAATATAGTAACCCAAGAAGAAGAAATTATTTTACACCATTTTCTTCTCTTATAATTGAAAGACACTTCTTTGAGCAAATAAATAAAATGCTCTAGGCAAAAAGACACAAGAGAACATTATTCAACATGCAAAGTGTTTTGGAAATCATAGCTTCTCTAATTAAGATAAACTTTTTCATAAGACTGAATAGCGTACAAAGTACAATAAAATAAGATGTGTGATTTAACAATACATGTAACCTGTAATTCAGTTCTAACATGTTTTATTTAAAATCTCTAAAACTAGAGATCTGGTTCCCTAAAGTTACTTAAAAATACATGGTAATATCTTGAAATATATTTCTGCTAGTATCTCTGCAAAGTCCTCACTACTCTCCCAAGGTTTGAGACTATGTAATATCTATAAATGAAAGCTCCCTCAGTGCATAACTGCTAATAGGCACAACAAACACCAGTTTACACTGAGAATTTTTATTCATCAGTATGTAAAACCTGATTTTGCTTACACCTACATATTAAATTAAATGTAGGTGTAGTCTAAGATGTAGCTCTTCTTTGAGCAAAAGAATTGCTCATACCGACAGTAATTAATTCCAACACCTAGTTTCTCACATTGCCGTGTCGTAACTCTCAGAAAACAAGGAATAATTTTAATATTAATAAACTTGAACACTCTACAAAATACCTTCTGCTGTAGTGTCCTATAAGTATATTTTCACTGTAAAAATTAATTTTACTAATATACAAGAAGATACCCTTGCCTAATCAGATAGAAAAATTGAATATAGGTATCTACTCTATATTCACCCAATAACTCACTTTCTGACTCAAAAAGCTTTACACCCAACTGTCAATACCCTAAACAAAAAGAATATGACAAATCATAAGATACCCATTTATTCGATTAAAAAACCGAGGTCCAGAGAGATTTTTGCCCAAAATTAAAGAGTGAGTTAGTGGCAGAGTAGGAAATTAAAACTGAAATTATAGCACTCCATTTTCTCCCTTGATAGCTTATTCATCTACATTTTAAAATAGACCACAGACAATTGAGATACAGAGGCAATAAAGAATCTAGAAATCTGTCAGTCATTTATCATTGAAAATTTACTCTTTTTAAAAAGTAGCCTAGTTTTTAAACTTAAAAGAATAATTACACTTTAATAAAGAATCAGAAGAAATAAAACAAGTTTTTTAATTAAACTTGCGGAAATCATCTAAAATCCAGTGAAAGGAAGTTATTTTTGAGCTTATATGTCTCAACAATTACAAACTGGGTTTAATTTAAACTTTCTGTGTGAAAATTTTTGCTTTTGCCAAGAACTATAGTGTTTTTCATGATAAAAATCAGTTTCTTGGTGAGAAATAGAATTTGAAACATTGACATTTATGTTCTTATGTGAATAATAAGTAAAACATCTCTGTTTCCTATATGTTTACAAGCAGCACAAGAGTAGTTTATTATTATTAAATAAATAAGATATTAGCAAATTTGGAGTCAGATTATTCTAGAAATTGGAAAATGACCCACTTGTTGGATAAAATGGTTAGTACTTTCCAAATAAAAATTAGATATTCCTCTCTTGCAAACTCAATTTCATGATCTAATGTTTGGAAGTTTCTATTAAGCCACTCTGTGAAGATTTTTCTAACATTAGCCTTCAGATAATACTTAAAGCAGACACTCCCAGGCTTTCTGGCATCAGGGACCAGTTTTGTGGAAGATAATTTTTCCAGAGACAGAGGCGGGAGTATGGGGTGGTTTCAGGATGAAACTGCTTCATCTCAGATCATCAGGAATTAGATTTTCATAAGGAGCACGCAACCTAAAGATCCCTTGCATGTGCAGTTCACAGTAGGGCTTGTGCTCCTATGAGAATCTAGTGCCACCACTGATCTGAGAAGAGGCAGAGCTCAGGTGGTAATGCTTGCTGGCCACCTCTCACTGTGAGGCCCAGTTCCTACCAGGCCAGGGACTGGCACCAGCCTGGGGATTGGAGAACCCTGGCTTAAAGTTTTAATTTTTCTATTAATTTGTAAACATGTCAAGCTTGGACTAGTAAAAATGGTTATATTAACATAAAGCATCTAACAACTTAATCTGCACCTCTGGAAGATGGGTAGAGTGAGGGATACCCTACCAATCCCTCACGCCCATTAACCAGAGAAGCTCTGCTTATATTTGTTGTCTTCATAGGGGCCTTAGATAAGATTTAATTTATTAAAAATGCAGTTCTGCTGACTTAAAGTAATTGAAAAGTTGTTCAAATTTGTTATAGAAAAGAGTAAATCAGGAGCAATTTGAAATAAAACACTGATATTTGGATAATTCTCTTATCTAATGCATATTTATTAAGCATCTACCATAGGTCAAGTAATGTTGGAAACATTAGGAATATCATAATAAAATTCTTGTCCTCAAGAAACTTTCAATTGAATAAATAGACACTGCTATGTAAATGGCAAAGTACATAATTCAATTCTATAAAACATAATAAATGCTATAAAAAAGGATAAAAAGGTTTTAATGGGCAGTTACTTTTGATAATGTCATCAGGGGATGTTTCTATGCCTCTCTTTCTCTCAGAAAGTAGCACTTGAAAATATTTCCAAAATATATTTCTAGTGAAAAGCATTTCAGACTAAGGGAATGACAACGTAAAGTTTCTGAGGGAAATAACAGTGATGTATTCAAATAAGCATAAAAAGATCATATCAATAGGGAGGGGTGAGCACAAGGAGAATGGTGGTTTGGGTCAGCAAGGTAACAGGGATTAGATAGTGGAGGGCCTCATAGGCTGATGTGAGGACTTGTTTTAACTTTGATAGGAAGAAATAGAGGAAGATACTCATGTAACGTGACTTATGTTTTTAAACGTTTACTCTTGGTTGTTGTTTGGTAATAGAATGGACAATAGGAAAAGTTGCAAAAATTTAAGTAAGGAGAGTAATTTAGAAGCTGTTTCAATGGTCCAGGAGGAAAAAGGTGATGACTTGGTGACTTGGAATCGCAGCGAAAATGTGGAGAATTAGTAAAACACAAGATTATTTTTAAGGCAGAAACCTGTAGGACTTGCTGATAGATTACATAAAAGGTATACAGGAACGATGAATCAAGGTTGACTCTGATTCTGTTTCACCAGAGCAGCCTGATGCATGGGTTTGCAATTTACTAAAATGAAAAAGGTAGAAGAGTAGGCTTGATGGGTGAAAGAAGAGTTCTGTGTTTGAAATGTTTGCATTTGAATTTCACATTGGAAATTTCAAATAAGAAATTAGAGTCCACAGAGGTCAGAGGTGAAGATATAAATGCATCAGCATACAGGTGGCTTCAAAGCCACAGTACTGAATAAGATCAATAGGTAGAGATACAACTGAGAAAAGAAGAGAGTGAGGAGTCCATTCTTGGAATATCAAATATATAAATATTGAGAAAATAAGAAGTACACAGGAAAGCAGTCTGAGAAACAACAGCCAGTGAGGTAAGAAGAAACTGGTGTACCTTTCCAAGAGCCAAGAGAATAAAGTTTTTTTGTTTTTTGTTTATTTGTTTGTTTGTTTTGAGATGGGGTCTCGCTCTGTTGCCACACTAGAGTGCAGTAGCGCAATCTCAGCTCACTGCAACCTCCGCCTCCCAGGTTCAAGCGATTCTCCCGCCTCAGCCTCCCAAGTAGCTGCAACTACAGGCGTGCACCATCAGGCCCCGCTAATTTTTGTATTTTTAGTAAAGATGGGGTTTTACCATGTTGACCAGGATGGTCTCGATCTCTTGACCTCGTGATCCACCCACCTCAGCCTCCCAAAGTGCTGAGATTACAGGTGTGAGCCATCGCACCTGGCCAAGAATAAAGTCTTGAAAGAGTGAGTGAACGACTCTCCTACATGCTATAGAGGGGCCAAGTAAATTAGGTCTCTTGGCTGACCATTGCACAGCAACCTTAGAGCCCAGGCAAAACTCAAAGCCTGATTAAAGTGAGCTCAAAGGATAATGGGAGTTAAAGAATGGATACTGTAGAGAAAACATTTTGAAGAATATGCTATTAGCAGTAACAGAGAAACCATAGCTAAAGGGGGAATCAAGATCAGGAAATGCTTCTTATTTGCTTAAGACAGGGTATATTGAAGCCTGTTTGTTTAAAGATAATTTAGTTGGAAGAGTGGGTATCTGATGATGCGAGAAAGAGTGGATAATTTTTAGAGCAAAGTTTTAAAAGCACCCAGAGGATGTAGGGTCAAGACCATTTTAGAGGAGTTGGCCTCATATAGGTGTACAGAAAATTCATACATGGCATACCAGGAGGAAACACAAGGTATATGAGTACAGACCCAGGTAGATAAGAGAAGGAATTTACTTCTGATTGTTTTTGTAAAAAAAAAAAGAAAGAAAGAAAAAAAAGGAAGAAATATCCAGATCATTGGCTAAGATTGAGAAAGGAAAGAGAACACTAGAGGTTTGAGGGGTGGGAAAAAGATGTGAGATTGTTTTCTTGGAGAATAGAAGAGCTAAATAATTACAGAAATATAGAATGATTGGTGCAAAAAATTAAGGGCTCATTTTACTGCATAGTCATAAATTTAAAGTAAATACCATGATCAAGTCAATGCAGGCATAGAATTAACAAGGGTAGATGTTTTTCAGGTGAGAATGATAGAAAGGCACAAAAGAGTTGAATATGAAAGCCAAGGAATCATACAATGATATATTATATCATCTAACCTGGGTGAAATGAAATGGAGGATACGAGAAGAGTCATGATCCTGAAAATATGTAGGATTAGTAGTTTGGGAATTCTAGGAAGAAGGAGGGTGACAAGTTGTTGGAGCAGAAGAACTGGATGAACAAGGCTACAAAGATAGGATGTTGCAAGCAGAGTAGGATGCTTGAAATGAAGATGTTTCAAGGTGGTACAGTTACTGGAAATGACAGGGTCCAGGGTATGACTGTGAACTGAATGGGGGGCAATGAAAAACATCAATAGAACTGAGAATATTAAGGCCTCTCAAGGGTGTTGGAGGGATCATCAATGTGAACACTGAAGCCACCAATAAGGATGATAAAGGAGTGATGGAAAGTCAGTGTTTCAGGTTCATCAATAACCTCATGGAGAAGGAGGGAGAAGGTTGGGAAGATGTTGGTCAAAGGATACAAAATTTCAGTTAGATAGGAGCAATAACTTCAAGAGATCTATTGTACAACATGGAGACTATACTTAAGAACAATGTATTATATTTGCTAAGAGTGTAGATTTTAAGTATCCTCACCACAAAAAAATAGTAACTATGTTAGGTAGTGCATATGTTAATCAGCTTGATTTAGGTTTAGACATTTCCCAATCTATACATATTCCCAAGCATCATGTTGTAAGCAACACATACGTAAAATTTTTTAATTTAAAAAATGTTTAAGAAAACACCATTTGGTTAAATATGATTCCTGGGAGGTAACAGTAGATTAATTCAACCAAGCTGAGGAAGCAAGAGGCACACTTCACCTGCATCCACTCAGGTAGCCAGAGGTTTCTGGAAGGTGGCAAAGATAAAAAGTAACCTGGAATTCGCTCTAAACAATATGACACCTATACCACTTGTAAGCTTGTGTGTTGCAGGATGTGAAAGGAAAATTATCCACACTTGAAAGAGTCACAGGGGAAAGAGTATCTTCAACATATAGCCAAGTTTCAGTAAGAGTTAAAAAGTAAACAAAACATTTATAGAAGTTAACGGCAGAGGGGGATTTGCAATGGGCAGAATGGGAGAGTCTGGAACAGAAGAAGTGAACTTGAATCAGATTAAGGAATGTACATATATATATATATGTGAAAAAGACTCAAGGTGATAAGGGATGCCCTGGGATGTTTGAGATTATGATGATAATGAATTAATCATCTCTCTGGGGAAGGCTAATTAATATAATTATGGTGTTCTTCCTTGTACTGATCTCTTAGGCAGTTTGTTATGGTGTTGGGAGGTAAAAGGTGTGCAATTCATGGCAAAAATACTTGCTGCCTATGGATCTCCTTTAAATCCATTGCAAGTGGCATTTTCAGAATCTACTGTTAATTGGACTATTAATCAAATTTCTCTGTGTTTAGAATTTGAGAGCTCAGAAAGTATTGTCTTGCACCATTTATTAGACTCTGGTGATGTAACAAACTTAAATTAAGCGTGATAAAGTAAGCCTGATAATAGTTCATTTTAAGGTCTCCAAGTCAATAGAATTAATTGTCCAAACCATATTTCTTAAACTTGTCAACCTCAATGCACATAACGGGTAATATACACCTGAGTATGTTCGTATGAGCCAGGTGTACACATTTACAGTTACTAGCTCTAATTCCAATCCATTCATTCTCTCCCAATGAAGGATTGCAGAAAGAAAATGCATGAGAGTTGGATTGATATATTAACCATGACTCCACCAGATTTTTGAAAGAAATAAGATTTATTAAAAGCAAGATTTAATATTTTCATGAAATTCATAGTAATATCTTTGTGACACTTGTAACATACTTCACACCTCAGCTCAACATTCTAAGATTCGCTCTCTAGGCTCTGTACAAAAAAATGTCAACTATAACACAGCATTATATCGATCAAAATAAATCAACCACCATCCAAGAATAAGGATCAGCATATTTTCTTTTTTGTGATCATTTATTTGTAGTTTTCTTCATCTCATATCTTCAGTGACTGATATGTTTGACAACAGATATACAAAATCTGACACTGTGGGAACAGATCTTCATTTTTACCATTTGTTAGGTTTAAAAAATGTGACAGATTCTGAAACATGTTATGTGTTCTCTGAGATTCACTGTCTGTTTATGTACTCCCCTCACTGCCCTTGCCTCCCACACCCTGCATTTCTCAGGGATAGCTCTAGCACACAGAGAATCACTTTTCTCGGGCCCAAGCTCTGAAACAGGGACTGCAGTGGCCTACGCATGAGACTTGATGAACTTAGTAATTTGAGAACCAGCATTCTATCAATAATACGCATTATTATTAGATACATAGATCTGAGATTTAAGTCCAGTCACCTGATTCAAATGTCTGTATGATTAGCCATTATTCTCTATCTTCCATCTTAGTCTGAAGCATTATTAGAGGTTGCAGAGGAAAATAAGTGTTAATCCTGACAAAAAAATTCAGGTTTTCCTGACATTATTCGCTTCAGGTGAGAATGTAAAATAACATGAAGCAACATGAGTCTTTGCATAAATATGTCATATTGAATATAAATATACAATAGGTGAAACATTAACATTCACTCAGTATATATAAATAAATTTGTATACAAATGTGTAGTGTATAGTTTTTAAATGTATGTAATAATGAATTGATATACAGTATATAAAATATAGTATATAGTGTTTATTGACACAAATATAAATTCCATTACTGTGATGATTCTGCACATATTTATAAGCAAATGCATGCCCTTAAAAGAAACAAAATGTACTAGTTATTTTAAATGTACCAGTTTAGTTTGATTCTTGATCATATGCAAAAATGTAGAAAAATAAATCTTGAATAAATGCCTTTCAGGGATTTGTAATTTTTATATTATTAAACTAAAGGGGTTATCAAGTAATGCAGGGTTCAGCAAACTGTGGTCCATGGGTCAATTCTGGCCAACCATCTGTTTTAGTAAATAAGATGTTATTGGAACACAACCATATCCATTCATGTATATTTCGTCTATGGCTGCTTAGCTATAACAGCAGAGTGGCATAATTGAACTGAGATTATATAGTTTACACAGTTGAAAATGTTTTCTCTCTGGCCCTACACAGAGAAAAGTTTGCTGATCATTGTGATATTGATTATGGAGGTGTCTTTACATTATGAAAATTTTTTCAATCACATATTTTTTCACTATAGATCAGAAGCAGGGATGACACAGAGTAGAAGATATTTAAGGAGGTACATCAAGAATTTCTTCTGAAATTATCAAAGTAATTCAGACAAAATTGAATTGTGATTGAAGGAGCTGAGTAATTCATGTGGTTGCCATACTCTTTATTTTGGCCATGTCCTCACTGGCATCCCCATCACAAATCTCAGCAAAATGATCTAAGCCTTACACAGGTATATTAGTCAGCTTAGGTTTATGTGATGAAATACCATAGACTGGGTGGCTTAAACAGCAGAAATGTACTTTCTCATAGTTCTGGAGGGTAAAAGCGTGAGATCAAGGTGGCAGCATGATCAAGTTCTGGTGAGGACTCTGTTCCTGGCTGATAGATGACCATCTTCTTGCTTTGTCCTCACATGGCAGAGACACACAGAGAGAGAGATCTCTCTTCCTCTTAGAAAGCCAACAGTTCTACCACATTAGGATTCCATGTTAACGACCTAATGTGGCCTTAATAAAGCCTCCTAATTACGACTCAGTTACCCTCTATTTCAATACAGTTACATTAGGCTTTAGAGCTTGAACATATAAAATTTGGGGAGACACAATTCAATCCACAGCAATAGGTATAAGAAATTATGCCCAAATTTCTGCTACAGACATGGAATGTTGGTTTTGTCCACTAGAGAAGTTTGGCTCATCAAGTTTCATACCATTTACCAGCTACCTTTATTAATACTAATAAAAATTGACACGGTATATCTCAATGTATTTAAGAAGCTAAATGATCCAAAATGTTATCAATCTACCAATTATTTTATGGCTTAGTGAATATTTTTCAGTCTGTAAAATAAGAAGAATAGCTAAACAATTTAAAACCTTAAAAACATCCTATTCTATGCTACCGAAGACACATTCTAGGTCATTCGTGAATTATTTACCATACGAAGACAGAACGCATAAGGAAAAAAAAAAATAAAGCCAATAAAGAATAAATCTAAGTTACAAACCATTAAAATTCCTCCAACTGAAAAATGGCATTTGGGACTCACTCTCTCTTTCAAAATCACCCTTTAAAAAGCTTCAGCGATGCCCTGAAGGCTTCATTTACGACTACCATATTGGATTTGCTCTGCTTGTGTACTGCAACCTCCCTTACAGGCTAAGGTTTGTTTCACACTTCAGTCTACTTTACATTTCAAAGTACATAAGCAGCAGCATCAAAATTCTCAAAAACAGTAATGAAAGACTTTAAGACTACAAGGTGGGCCAGGAGTACATTTTTCATTTAAAACCTCTCAAAATGTTTCATTGCAAATCCTAAACCCCTCCAGTGTCATGAGGGATAAAGTCAGTCATAAGTTTAAGATTTTTAAAAATAGCTAATTTTATAAAAATTATTTATTATCAAAATGATTATATCACTTTTATAGTGGCTGGAAATTTCTTTCTGAGATTCTTTTTTCTTGTAATAATCTCTCAATAATCATCCAAGTTGAATTTTATATGATGTGCTGAGGACTTGCCTTTTATATTAGACAAGCAAGTGCACAAAATAAATACATCTCACTCAGGTTACAATAGTACCTCTGCTTCTTACCCCACAAAATTATAAGCAGATATCCCACAGTTTACAGCAAAGATTTTTATTATGTTTCATTATCTGATAAGATAATAAGACTTCAATGCAAAATGTAAAGGAGTGATGTCCTGATTGTAATAACCACTTAGAGTTCCTAAGCCTTAGAAATGACAATCAATCAATAAGTAATCATGGAGTATCTTTACAATGGAAAGGTCTGAAAAGTTCTGGATAAAGAACACTTACAATAACACTGGGAAGAAAAGGAAAAAATGTATTTTGACTATTTCTCTCTTACATAGTATTTTGCTTTAATTGACTTTTAGATGGTTAACCCTAATTTACATAACTATGCCTCAGTCTCAGTTACTTGAAATGAAGCTATTTTGAAAAACCTTCTGATCTCAATACAAGCTATTTTAGCTCTAAAGTTTATGAGAATGGCCACCTTTCTTTTAAAATTGGCTGATTGGCAGCGCTGCTTTCAGCAGTAATCCCCAGCTAGACTTTAATGAAATGTTCCTCCCTTTCTCTAGGGCTTTGGATTGCTATTTGGCTATAATTAACTCCAGATTGACCAATAGCCAGTGAAGGAAGCAACTTACTCCATGAAGAGGATTATTACAACCATTATTTTGTTCTAAATACAGCTGTTCTGGTTAGAAAATACAGAAAATACAAATTATGTATCTTGCTATGTTGATTTCAAATAACCAAGACAGACAAAAGGAAGTATAAAAAGATTGGTCCTTTTTACTATAGCTACACAAGCAAGCAAACCACATGGGAAAACAAAACAAAGCTCATAGTTTTTCAAGCTTGTCACAGTCTCCTAAACTGCAGCTGAAAACAGCCAACATCAAGCCTTCATTTGAATCTTATTATAACACAGCAAATCCTGTTGATTCTCCTTTTAAAATGTATCCAGAATCTGCCCCCTTCTTACCACCTCCATTACTACCACTCTGGTCCCATATACTATTGTTTCTTAGATTAATGCAGTAGCTTCTCTCTGCTTTGATCTTTGCTCCCATCCCCCAAGTCTGTTCTACATGAGGCAGCCAATGTGATTCTTTAAAAATGTAAGTCACACCAGATCGCGCCTGCTATGTACTGAATTGTATCCCCTCAAAATGCACATGCTGAAGCCCTAAGACCTAATAAGATAGTATTTGGAGATGGGACCTTGGGAGGTAATTAGGTTTAGATAAGGTCGTGAGGGTAGGGCCCTTATGATGGGATTAGGGCTTTCATAACAAGATACACCAGAGAACTTGCTCATTCTTTGCCATGCGAGAACACTGCAAGGAGGCTGCCATCTGCAAGCCAGGAAAAGAGTCCTCACCACAGCCTGACCCCACCAGCGCTCTAGTCTAGCCTCCAGAACTATGAGAAAATATACTTCTGTTGTTTAGTCACCCGGTCTATGGTATTTTGTTATGGCTGCCCAAGGTGACTAGGATAATACTTCTGCTCAAAGTGAAAGAGCATATCTTTCAATGGCCAGACAACAGATCCTTCTCCATCTGGCACAGTTACTTCAAAGATTTCATTTCACCCTCATCTCGCTCTCACTGACTTTGATTCAGGGACACTGATCTCCTTGGTATTACTCCACAAGTCAGATGTCCTCCTCCTTAGGGTTTCCATACTCTTTCAGATTTTGACTCAACTGTCACCACTTCAGCAAGGCATTATCTGATCACCCACCTGTTTAAAACTGTAATCCTTCCCCAACCACCACCATTTCTGACACTTTCTTCTCTGCTGTATTTTCTTTATAGCAGTTATCACTTTCTACATACAACTACATAAATACTTTTTCTGCCTCTCTCCCTTATTAAAATATAAGTCCAATGAGGACAAGGATTGCTGATTTTTATTAATTGATGATTTTCTATTACCTAATAGAGCAGTGTCTAGTACACAAGGGTATTCAATAGATGTTTGTCAAATCTACAGTAAATGTTCTCTTTAGAAAAAACAAGGAAGAGAAGAGCTGATAGGCAACTAGATATTTATTTCATTTTCCAATTGCAAAAACATCCCAGGTATGAAACATAACTTCTTTAATAGCCTCACCATAGGATTGCTATGATAATAATCCAAAAGCTCATTATTTCTTCCAGGTACTAAGTCATCCATTTTTCACCAACAATTTCCTTTAGAGGGATCCTTAATGAGAAAATAGCTGCAACTATAGGTAAGTCATCCTTCATGTCTTCTATTTTTATTTACAGAAAAGAGTTTTCTTGGTAATGTATAAGGTACATCACCATTATTTCTTTGAAATCATATTTTATTTTATTTACACAGCAGCTGAAGCTTTGCCTTCTCTCCCTCTCCTGTGTTGTGAAAATGATTACAACAGGAAGAAGTTAGGAATTATTCATTTAACAAGAATTTATTGAGTGCAACTTTGGGCCAGGCACACCTCTCAGTAGAGGGAATAGAGCAGTGAACCAACAGGCAAAGACACTGGTTTTCATAGAGCTTACATTTGGGTAAAGAAATAAGGGAGATGTGGAAAACAACTAATAAAGAAAATAAACAATGCATAAACAAAACACAAGTTAAGTGAGATAATAAAAAATACCATGGAGAAAAGTAAATCAGGGAAGAGATTTGGGAAATGATCTGCAAGGCTGCAATATAACAGAAGGATCCGAAAAGACCTCACTAAAACAGGGTGATAGTTCGGCCATGCATCTATTTGAATGAAAAATGTTTTAGGCTAAGGGAAGAACAAGAACAAAGGCCTTGGTAGTGGGTTTGGCCTGTTGGAGAAACAGCAAGGAATGCAGTGCAGCTGAAACAGAGAGGGAGTAGGAGGGAAATAAATGAGACTAGAGGGTCCAGGGTGTAAAGGGTAGGGGGCAAGCATGCAGGGTCTTGCAAGCCACAGAAAGAATCATTTACTGTGTTAGTCCGTTTTTCCACTGCTGATAAAGACATACCTGAGACTGGGTAATTTATAAAGAAAAAGAGGTTTAATGAACTCACAGTTCCACATGGCTGGGGAGGCCTCACAATCATGGCAGAAGGCAAAAGGCACATCTTACATGGCTGCAGGCAAGACAGAATGAGAACCAAGCAAAAGGATGTTCCCCGTATAAAACCATCAAATCTTGTGAGGCTTATTCACTATCAGGAGAACAGTCCGAGGGAAACCGCCCCCATGATTCAATTATCTCCCACTGGGTCCCTTGCACATGTGGAAATTATGGGAGTCACAATTCAAGATGAGATTTGGGTGGGAACACAGCAAAACCATATCAGAATCCTAGACTTTATGAGTAATGGGAAGCCATTGGAATTTTTGAACAGCAGAACAACATCACCAGGTAAACTCAACATCCCTCACAAAAACTCTGTAAATTAACTCTTTAACTTCAAATTTTATTAGGTTGACCCCAAGCAAAAGAGTATGGTGGTTGGAATGAGAGTACTAGCAATGGAAATAGTGACAAGTGATCAGCTTCTGGATACATTTAGAATGTGGAGCCAAAAGGATTTGCTGATAGGTCAGATGTGTCACATTATAGAAAAAGTATCTAAGGCCAAGATTTTATATATAAATGATGGTGGTTTAGGATCTGGGGTTCAAATTTAAACATGCCAATTTAATATACTCATTAGGCATCTGAGCACTGATATCAGTAAAACATAAAAGTCTGGAGTTAAGGAGAAAGAACCAGGCTGGAGATGAAAATTTAGGAATCATAAGTATCAGCATATGGTGTTTAAAGCCATAAGACTAAATGAGGTAACCAAGGGAGGCCACTACCAATGTAAATAGCAAAGAGAAGAGATTCCAACCTGAGTTCTGGGGCATTCGTGGTTTAAGCAGCTGGAAAGGCAATAGAGCAGGGGAAAGGAGACTTAGAGTGGCCAATGGGTAGGAAAAACAAAACAGAAAAAAGTGTTGCCCTGAAAGACAAATGAAAAACTGTGTTTCAAGGAGTTGGAGAGAACAATTGTGTCAGATGCCACTGATAGCTCAAGATAAACACTGAGAATGGAGCATTGGATTTAGCAGTGTGGAGGCATTACTGAACTTGAGAAGTTTTAGTATAGTGTTGAGGGGAAGTCTGATATAAAATGCATTCAAAAGACAAGACAGAAATCCAAGTCAGTGCAGATGGACAATCCTTTCAAGCAGTCTAACTGTAAAAGGAAGGAGAAAAAAATGGGTCAGTAGCTGCAGTGAATGTGCATGTGTGTGGTTAAGTTGAGAGAAATAGCACCATATTTTTGCTGCTGATAGAGAAAAATTCAACAAAGAGAGAAAATTGAAGATTCAGGAGAGAAAAGGAAAAATTGCTGAAGCAATGTCCTTGAGCAGATGAGAGAGGATGGGATGAGGTGCACCAAAGGAGGAAGTATCTATTACTAGAGCAATGCCAGTTGACCCATAGTAATAGGGGAAACAGCGGTGTATAAGGAACAAGGCTTATGCAATGACTAAATATGAAAACGTTAAAAATGGTTATTTCCTAACCTAATGGCAAAGCGGTAATGGCCAAAGCACTGTTGGATTATGTAAAACAATGCCTCGGAGGCCTCTTTAAAATACACATTGATTAGGTTACAATCCTGTTAGAATTAGTGAATATATGCTTAGGAGTAAACTCAAAGTTGTGAAGGTCTGAAACTCTTAAAACTAGAGAAAGGGGGAGGAGGGCAGTAAACAAATTAAACATGTAACAATATAGTCAAGCTAGCAAAATAATTAAAAAAAAAACTTCTCTTCAACTAGATTTTAGGCTTCTAGGAGAAGATGCCACTTACTATCATTGCTGAGCACAATGTACATAGTGACTACTCAATAAATGCTGGTTCAATTAATTCAGTTGTATGTTGGTTTGTATTGCATTAGTTTGGAGAAGTAATAATCTCATGCATTATTCTCACTAAAATGCATTATTTTCATTGATTTCTTTCATCCTTACTGTTGTGCTTATTTCTCTTTTTTGCATTAGTGGTTGAATATCATAAACATTAAGTATCCTATATATATTTTGTTTTTTATTGTAATCTTTAATGTATACAGCATGTAATAGCTGCAAAATAGCTTAACAAGAACAGTTAAATGGCCATATTATAGAATAATTAATAAAGGGATAAAAGGCCTTGTTAAATTACATTAAAATAACTATTAAATATTGAAATAACTGTGTCAATTTTAATATAATTTGGTGTTGTTTTAGCACAAGTGGTTATCTGAGTGGGGGGTGAGAAACACATAAAAATATTTCCCACTGAAAAAAATGATAACTGGTATTTTGGTTTACGAGAAAATAAACTTATGAAGGGTTTTTCAGAATTAAATTACCTACATAAAATAGGGAGAAAACATTTATTTGATTTTCAAGATGGGGGAAAAGGTTAGTCCCTTGAAGAAACTTATTTCTCTATGGTACTTGCTAACTTAGAAAGCAAACTACCACCTTAGATAAGTCTCCAGAAAGGAACTAATAATGCTAACCCACAGAGAGATCCTTAGGTTAGTTTCCACCAAGAAACCATACAATAGCTGAGTATAAGATCTTCCAAATATTTTGAAGAGCTCTTGTTGAAGGAAACTTTTTATATTTATTTTTTTTATTATTATTATACTTTAAGTTCTAGGGTACATGTGCACAACGTGCAGGTTTGTTACATATGAATACATGTGTCATGTTGGTGTGCTGCACCCATTAACTCATCATTTATATCAGGTATATCTCCTAATGCTATCCCTCCCCTCTCCCCCGACTCCACAATGGGCCCCAGTGTGTGATTATCCTCTTCCTCTGTCCAAGTGATCTCATTGTTCAATTCCCATCTATGAGTGAAAACATGCTGTGTTTAGTTTTCTGTTCTTGTGATAGTTTGCTGAGAATGACAGTTTCCAGCTGCATCCATGTCCCTGCAAAGGACAAGAACTCATCTTTTTTTACGGCTGTATAGTATTCCATGGTATATATGTGCCACATTTTCTTAATCCAGTCTGTCACTGATGGACATTTGGGTTGATTCCAAGTCTTTGCTATTGTGAATAGTGCCGCAATAAACATACGTGTGATTGTGTCTTCATAGCAGCATGATTTATAATCCTTTGGGTATATATCCAGTAATGGGATGGCTGGGTCAAATGGTATTTCTAGTTCTAGATCCCTGAGGCATCGCCACACTGTCTTCCACAATGGTTGAACTAGTTTACAGTCCCACCAACAGAGTAAGAGTGTTCCTATTTCTCCACATCCTCCCCAGCACCTGTTGTTTCCTGATTTTTCAATGATTGTCATTCTAACTGGTGTGAGATGGTATCTCATTGTGGTTTTGATTTGCATTTCTCTAATGACCAGTGATGATGAGCATTTTTTCATGTGTCTATTGGCTACACAAATGTCTTCTTTTGAGAAGTGTCTGCTCATATCCTTTGCCCACTTTTTCTTGTAGTTGTTTGTTTTTCTCTTGTAAATTTGTTTGAGTTCTTTGTAGGTTCTGGATACTAACCCTTTGTCAGATGAGTAGATTGCAAAAATTTTCTCCCATTCTTTAGGTTGCCTGTGCACTCTGATGATAGTGTCTTTTGCTGTGCAGAAGCTCTTTAGTTTAATTAGATCCCATTTGTCTATTTTGGCTTTTGTTGCTATTGCTTTTGGTGTTTTAGACATGAAGTCCTTGCCCATGCCTATGTCCTGAATGGTATTGCCTAGGATTTCTTCTAGGGTTTTTATGGTTTTAGGTCTAACATTTAAGTCTCTAATCTATCTTGAATTAATTTTTGTATAAGGTGTAAGGAAGGGATCCAATTTCAGCTTTCTACTTAGGGCTAGCCAGTTTTCCCAGCACTATTTATTAAATAGGAAATCCTTTCCCCGTTTCTTGTTTTTGTCAGGTTTGTCAAAGATCACATGGTTGTAGATGTGTGGTATTATTTCCGGGGGCTCTGTTCTGTTCCATTGGTCTATATCTCTGTTTTGGTAGCAGTCCCATGCTGTTTTGGTTACTGTAGCCTTGTAGCATAGTTTGAAGTCAGGTAATGTGATGCCTCCAGCTTTGTTCTTTTGGCTTAGGATTGTCTTGGCAATGCGGGGTCTTTTTTGGTTCCATATGACCTTTAAAGGAGTTTTTTCCAATTCTGTGAAGAAAGTCATTGGTAGCTTAATGGGGATGGCATTGAATCTATAAATTACCTTGGGCATTATGGCCATTTTCACGATATTGATTCCTCCTATCCATGAGCATGGAATGTTCTTCCATTTGTTTGTGTCCTCTTTTATTTCACTGAGCAGTGGTTTGTAGTTCTCCTTGAAGAGGTCCTTCACATCCCTTGTACGTTGGATTCCTAGGTATTTTATTCTCTTTGAAGCAATTGTGAATGGGAGTTCACTCATGATTTGGCTCTCTGTCTGTTATTGGTGTATCAGAATGTTTGTGATTTTTGCACATTGATTTTTGTATCCTGAGACTTTGCTGAAGTTGCTTATCGGCTTAAGGAGATTTGGGGCTGACATGATGGGGTTTTCTAAATATACAATCATGTCATCTGCAAACAGGGACAATTTGACTTCCTCTTTTGCTAATTGAATACCCTTTAATTCTTTCTCCTGTCTGATTGCCCTGGCTAGAACTTCCAACACTATGTTGAATAGGACTGGTGAGAGAGGGCATCCCTGTCTTGTGCCAGTTTTCAAAGGGAATGCTTCCAGTTTTTGCTCATTCAATATGATATTGGCTGTGGGTTTGTCATAAATAGCTCTTATGATTTTGAGATATGTTCCATCAATACCGAATTTATTGAGCGTTTTTAGCATGAAGGGCTGTTGAATTTTGTCAAAGGCCTTTACTGCATCTATTGAGATAATCATGTGGTTTTTGTCTTTGGTTCTGTTTATATGCTGGATTACATTTATCGATTTGTGTATGTTGAACCAGCCTTGCATCCCAGGGATGAAGCCCACTTCATCATGGTGGATAAGCTTTTTGATGTGCTGCTGGATTCGGTTTGTCAGTATTTTATTGAGGATTTTTGCATCGATGTTCATCAGGGATATTGGTCTAAAATTCTCTTTTTTTGTTGTGTCTCTGCCAGGCTTCGGTATCAGGATGATGTTGGCCTCATAAAGTGAGTTAGGGAGGATTTCCTCTTTTTCGATTGATTGGAATAGTTTCAGAAGGAATGATACCAGCTCTTCCTTGTACCTCTGGTAGAATTTGGCTGTGAATCCATCTGGTCCAGGACTTTTTCTGGTTGCTAGGCTATTAATTGGTGTCTCAATTTCAGAGCCTGTTATTGATCTATTCAGGGATTCAACTTCTTCCTGGTTTAGTCTTGGGAGAGAGGGATTTATCCATTTCTTCTAGGTTTTCCAGTTTATTTGCGTAGAGGTGTTTATAGTATTCTCTGATGGCAGTTTGTATTTCTGTGGGGTCAGAGGTGATATCCCCTTTATCATTTTTTATTGCATCTATTTGATTCTTCTCTCTTTTCTTCTTTATTAGTCTTACTAGTGGTCTATCAATTTTGCTGATCTTTTCAAAAAACTAGCTCCTGCATTCATTGAGTTTTTGAAGGGTTTTCTGTGTCTCTAACTCCTTCAGTTCTACTCTGACCTTAGTTATTTCTTGCCTTCTGTTAGCTTTTGAATGTGTTTGCTCTTGCTTCGCAAGTTCTTTTAATTGTGATGTTAGAGTGTCAATTTCAGATCTTTCCTGCTTTCTCTTGTGGGCATTTAGTGTTATAAATTTCCCTCTACACACTGCTTTAAATGTGTCCCAGAGATTCTGCTATGTTGTATCTTTGCTCTCATTGATTTCAAAGAACATCTTTATTTCTGCCTTCATTTCGTTATGTACCCAATAGTCAATCAGGAGCAGGTTGTTCAGTTTCCATGTAGTTGAGCGGTTTTGATTGAGTTTCTTAATCCTGAGTTCTAGTTTGATGGCACTGTGGTCTGAGAGACAGTCTGTTATAATTTCTGTTCTTTTTACATTTGGTAAGGAGTGCTTTACTTTCAACTATGTGGTCAATTTTGGAATAAGTGTGATGTGGTGCTGAGAAGAATGTATATTCTGTTGATTTTGGGTGGAGAGTTCTGTAGATATCTATTAGGTCCACTTGGTGCAGAGCTGATTTCGATTCCTGGATATCTTTGTTAACTTTCTGTTTCGTTGATATGTCCAATGTTGACAGTGGGGTGTTAAAGTCTCCCCTTATTATTGTGTGGAAGTCTAAGTCTCTTTGTAAGTCTTGTAAGTCTCTAAGGACTTGCTCTGTGAATCTGGGTGCTCCTGTATTGGGTGCATATATATTTAGGATAGTTAGCTCTTCTTGTTGAATTGATTCCGTTACCATTATGTAATGGCCTTCTTTGTCTCTTTTGATCTTTGTTGGTTTAAAGTCTGTTTTATCAGAGACTAGGATTGCAACCCCTGCCTTTTTTTGTTTTCCATTTGCTTGGTAGATCTTCCTCCGTCCCTTTATTTTTGGAGAATGGAACCAAGTTGGAAAACACTCTGCAGGATATTATCCAGGAGAACTTCCCCAACCTAGCAAGGCAGGCCAGCATTCAAATTCAGGAAATACAGTGAACGCCACAAAGATCCTCCTCAAGAAGAGCAACTCCAAGACACATAATTGTCAGATTCACCAAGGTTGAAATGAAGGAAAAAATATTAAGGGCAGCCAGAGAGGAAGGTTGGGTTACCCACAAAGGGAAGCCCATCAGACTAACAGCAGATCTCTCAGCAGAAACTCTATAAGCCAGAAGAGAGTGGGGGCCAATATTCAACATTCTTAAAGGAAGGAATTTTAAAACCAGAATTTCATATCCAGCCAAACTAAGTTTCATAAGTGAAGGAGAAATAAAATCCTTTACAGACAAGCAAATGCTGAGAGATTTTTGTCACCACCAGACGTGCCCTACAAGAGCTCCTGAAGGAAGTACTAAACATGGAAAGGAACAACTGGTACCAGCCACTGTGAAAACATGCTGAAATGTAAAGATCATCGATGCTAGGAAGAAACTGCATCAACTAACAAGCAAAATCACCAGCTAACATCATAAGGACAGGATCAAAATCACACATAACAATATTAACCTGAAATGTAAATGGGCTAAATGCTCTAATTAAAAGACACAGGCTGGCAAATTGGATAAAGAGTCAAGACCCATCAGTGTACTATATTCAGGGGACCCATCTCACATGCAGAGAAATAAAGGGATAGAGGAAGATCTACCAAGCAATGAAGGAAACATTTTGAGAGTTAATTCACATTACATAAAATTAGACCAAACTACAAAACTATATAAAGAACCCTCAGAGATTTTATTTTAAAAGGCTGTATTACTTTAGGCCAGTAACAAAACACATACATAGTAACTGAGTATTTACCTAATCAAAGACAAGGCAAGAAAAGTCATACTTTAAAAAACATAAGAAAAGGTTCAAACTATGAGATATTTGATAAAGATCAAGATAGTATTACATAAGTGTAACCTCAAATTAAAAACTGCAAACATATTCACTAAAGACAAAAACACATAACCACAGAGGATAAAATGTCCAGAATCATTATAAATATTTTATATAAATTTAATAATACAAATATGTGATGAAAAAGCTTTAGTATTTGCAAGTAGTAAATTATCATCATCATTACAATCATCATCATCACAATAAAAATATATATTTATTATATTTTAAGCAAAAATGAATCATGTAAGCTAGCCTCTTATTTGTGAACCTCAATAGGGTAATTTATCCCATAATTTATCTATTCTGTTATGGAAAAATGTTGACTCCATCAGCATGATACATAGATCCTAGGGTATTCATGGACTTTCCTACTACACAATTCTCAAAATGGCCTCTCCTCTCGTTTCTTCTCCAATTAAATTCATGTATTTTTTGGTCCAGCATGAAGTAAAAATAAGATTTCTCTTTATGTGTATTTTATTCCTACAGCATTGTACAACGATCCCACTCTTTTAGCATAATACTAAATATTTACTGTACAAAATGTTGGTGCTTGATTATATTCTATATTTTGTGAGTCTTTAATTCATTCATTTCTGTAAATATTGCATTGTCTCAACAAAACCACAATCTCCTTGAGGGCAGAAATTCTAGTTACAAAACACCTGAGCTGCCTCTACAATCATAGCACTGTTCCAAATAAGTACTGAATTCTTCATAAAAGCATGGTGTCTTGAAAAAAAGCAATCAAACTCCTTTTTGAAACATTGATTTACAAATTACAGAGTAGTAGTAGAAGGAAACTGAACATTGTCATTAACTGAAGTCTAAATAGGGTGAATAACAAAATATTACAATATAAACCTGAGTCATTTTATCCGACGTCTAATTAATTATACTGCACGTATGATTAAAACATATTTGCAATACTCATATGTCTTCAGGTTAATACAATTATGAGTTATAACACATGTACTTTTTTAAGTTTTCAAATTCTCTTCAAAGACCATCAGTAAAAATATCAGTAAAAAATTAACAAAAATAGCTGTTATATCATTCCTCTAACAATCAAATCATTGAGTTTATAAGGCAACCTATATTTTAATCTCTGAATTATTTAAATTTCTGGAATCCATTTCAGCAGAATCCCAAGATTTTGGAGCCAGACAGCCTGGGTTTAAATTTCAAATCTACGTTTACTGCTGTGTGATCAAAACATATTACTTAGTCACTGAGTGCCTAAATTTCCTCATCTGGAAAATGGAAAAAAAAAGGAATTACCAGAAAAAGCTGAAATAAAGATTAAATGGGGGGCCAGGCACAGTGGCTCACCTGAGGTCAGGAGTTCAACACCAGTCTGACCAACATAGTGAAACCCCATCTCTACTAAAAATACAAAAATTAGCTGGGTATGGTGGCACACGCCTATAGTCCCCGCTACAGGATAGGCTGAGACAGGAGAATCACTTGAACCCGGAAGGCGGAGGTTGCAGTGAGACAAGATCATGCCATTGCACTCTAGCCTGGGCAACAAAGCCAGACTCCATCTCAAAAAAAAAAAAAAAAAAAAAAGATTCAATGGGTTAGAATGGTCAAAGCCCTTAAAAGTGGCTCACATTTCGTAAACACAAATAGTTGTCATTTTATCGATATGCTTTTGAGATATAAAAAAGATAATTTTTTTATATGTCTACAACTTTCTTTTAAAGTAACACTCCATGCCTCTGACAGTTCTTATGAAAATACGGTGCATAGATATAGAAAGGATTGCTGTATTGTATTAAGTAGGTGCTATACCTCTTATTACAATTTAATACCAAGAAATAGAAAATCTCTGCAAACCTTAGTTTTAATTACCACAGTTAGAGATTTAAAAACAAATTTTCACATAGTGTGCACTGGTTACTTATTTTGGCTTATCAATGATAAAGGAGAGCCTTTATGTAACAAAGAGAATAAATTATTATCCTAACAGCAAGAATCAGATATTATCCTAACAGCAAGAATCAGAATTCCTCTTAGGGAACTATCCTGATAAACTACTTGAGGTGGAAATTCAAATCCTTAGAGATGAACTAGCATGAGATGAGGCCACAGTGGAGAAATTTAAACTAATTACACATCAGAAATAAAAATGAATTCGGGAAGAAAGAATGTATTGTAGAGTTTATGACAGAACAGAAAAACGACTTTTGAGAGAAGAAGAATCCAATACTAAGTTTTAAGACTTTGTTTGTACTTTCTTGTTTGTCTGTTTTGCAGTGTAACACCCTGAAATTCACACAGACAAACATTCCCTCCAAAGCCTCAGTAAAGTCAGGCCAACTGGTGGAGAGTCTTCCTATTTATTTATTTATTTATTTCAATTTTTGGTTTTCTAATGCAAACCAATGAAAGAGGCAAATTTCACACCTCCCTGGACATGATTTGGGACAGGAATAATTTGTGACGTAAGAATGCCATCACTTCAGCAGAAACAGCTCTTCTTCAGAGGTGGGTATTGTTAATATTGTTATACCACAGGTCCGTCTCCCTCTCCCTCCATTCCCAGAACCCTCCCTACTGAACATTTTTAGAAATGCAAACAGATGATCTTCACTCACTGCTTCTAGTCACTGTCTCCCTTCCCCAACCCCATGCCCATTTGCTTTTAAGCACACCTGTCAAGTCTGTATTCTAGAACTGCTTTTGTCAAGGTCACCGGTGACCTTCATATTGCTAGCATCAATGAATGGTTAATTCTGAGACCTCATCTAACTTGATTTAACACAAGTTAGATGTGTGTGATTTTGAGGAACCACAAAAAATCTGTGAATATATTACCAGACTGAGAATATATATCTATAATTTATGCTTCCTTTTTTTTCTTTGGAATTAACTATCTTTATTCCCAATATGCAAAGTATTACTTACTCTTTGAAATGCTTTCTCCACTTGATGTTCCCGACACCACAAACACCTGGTTCCCTTAACATCAACCATATGCTGCCGCTCAGTCGTCATTTCTGACTCCTAGGAGTCTTCAGCCTCTGAACATGGGACCAGTGCCCGCTTGCTCCTATTTTCTATCTGCCTTCACTGCTGTGGTAGTCCCATTCAGCTTCACAGCTTTACACAACATAATATGCTGGCAAATGTACATCTCTAGTCAGATTACTCACCCAAATTCCTGGATTTCTTAAAGACATAAAAGTGCTACCTAAATGTTAAATAGACAGGTCAATCTCAAAAATTATCACCTTCCACAATCTTTCTGTCTCAGTAAAAGGCACTCCCACTCTCCTAGTTCTCAAGCCAAAAGCCTTGGAATTGCCCTGGATGCCTCTCTTTCTCTTACAATCCCATATTCCATTCACTATTAAAAGCTTTTGTATCTACTTACAATATATATCCAGAATGGCACCACTTCTGACCTCTAACTGTTAACATCCTCATCCAAGCAGCCATCATATTTTGTCTGAATTTTGCTATAGCCTCTTAGCTAGTTGTCACGCCTCTGTCATGTCCTCTTACAGCAGGTTCTTTCAACATTGGTAGTATTGATATTTTGGGCTAAATAACTGTTGTGAAGAGCTATTCGGTGCATTGTAGGATGGTTAGCAGTATCCACCGGGCCTCTACCAACTAACTGCTAGTAGCACACACTGTACTCACCTCCCAAGTTGTAATAAACAAAAATGTCTCCAGATATTACCAAATGCATCTGAGGGACAAAGTTGTCCCACAATTGAGAATCATTGCCTTACAGTGTATTCTCATTTTAGCCACAGAATGACCCTTTACAACATTAATCAGATTATTATATAATGCCTCTGCTTAAAACGGACCCATAGATTTCCATCTCACAAAACAATAAAGAAGAAAGAGAGAGAGAGAAAGAAAGAGAGAGAGAGAGAAAGAAAGAAAGAAAGAAAGAAAGAAAGAAAGAAAGAAAGAAAGAAAGAAAGAAAGAAAGAAAGAAAGAAAGAGAGAAAGAAAGAAAGAAAGAGAGAGGAGAGAGAGGGAGGAGAGGGAGGGAAGGAGGGAGGGAGGGAGGGAGGGAAGGAAGGAAGGAAGGAAGGAAGGAAGGAAGGAAGGAAGGAAGGAAGGAAGGAAGGAAGGAAGGAAGGAAAGAAGGGAGGGAGGGAGGGAGGAAAAGAGGGAGGGAGGGAGCTGCAGCCTGCTGGTGGTCCATGATCTGCCACCTACCCATTCCTCCTTGACCATATCATCTACTTCTCACCCCTTTACTCACTCTGCTCCTGTCACACTTGCATCTTTGTTGTTCCTCAAAAATACCAGGAAAACTTTCACCTCAATATCTAGGCACTTTTTTCCCTCTGCCTGTAGTTTTTGCCCCATGGTATCTGCTGAGTTTAGTCCTTCACTTAAAAGCCATCTTCCCAATGAAGCCTTCCATGATTGCCCATTTTAAAAACTCATCCCCTTTCCCATGTCCAATCTGTCCCCCATGCTTCCTATCCCTCTGTTCTAGCTTTATTTTTAATGGCATGCATCTCCAATCTGATATGCTATAAATGTTACTAATTGCTTTAATGTCTATATTCATCTAAAAGAATGTAAGCCCCAGAAGAGAGAAGAATTTTGCCTTTTTCATTCACTGGTATATCTGCTTCCCATAGAAAAATGTCCATGGTAGGCAATCAATAAATGCTTATAGAACAAATTAGGGCATGCAGAAAGAGTTGAATAGGTCTCAAAAACCATCTTAGATATGAAGGGTCAAGGCAGCCTCAGCTGATATCTAGGATACATCCATATGCATCACCAACAAAGACTAAACTGGTTTCCATAGAATTTATTTAAAATATGATTCATAATGTATAATGGAAAGTAGGCACTTGTCAAAATGCATATGTGCTTACGGGTTTTTATGTAAGGGGTATTTACAAAGCATATTTATAAATCCATTAACATAGATCTAAATATCTGTAGATATATAAAATAAGTAGAACTTTAAGAGAAATTTTACAAAGCACCATGGGCTATGGTAACTCCCCTAGATACATAAAAGGAAGTATGCTGGGATAAGTCAAGTCATTCAGTTATATACACCATAAGGTAGCTTAACAAGAAGTGGTAATGATGAACAAAGCTCTTTTCTACAGATGAAAGGCTGCATGGTTCAATTGTGAGTGAAATAGAGGAACAGAAATGCTTCCTGCGCAAGCTGATGGTTACATGGAACCCCCTGACATTATACATTGAGTTCCTCTGCTAATTACTGGTCTGAAGGGGACAAATAAAGATCCACATTTTATTTCTCTTGCTGAACTTGCAATATAAGCACTTGTGAATTTTACATTAGGGTCAAGCTGGGAAGTTCCCAGCCAGTTATACCTGGAGTAGATAACAGTGCCACCTTCCATGCAAATGAGGTCAAGTATTCCTTTCTGCCTTGGGTGACCACCAGGGAGATTTCAGTGTAACAGGTTCTAACAGGGAAGTTGGTATACAGGGAGAAAAGAGAAGGAAAACAGAACAAAACAAAACATTGATCCTGTTTAAAATAAAATTTTGTCTATGAATTCTAAAAGCACATATTTCAAAAAGATCTCAGAATTTTGTAATATCACTCATAAAAATTGTATGTCAGGCCCATTGATAACAATATCAACTATTCTCTTAACTTTCTGAACTAACAACTACTCATTGCAAGACCAATAAAGCTACACAGCAGGCAAGTACTTTAATGAAAGCGGCCCGGTTCTCCATGGAGGGGAACCTGTGGTTCAAACACAAAAACTTTTGATCAAGTAAGCACTTTATTCTTGCCATTGAGAAATACCTTTAATGTGGAATCTGATCAAAAATGCTCTTGGGGAAGATAAGGGAAGAGGAGAGATGAGAGGGGAACAAAGGACTGTTGTGATGTAATATTTCAAAACAGGTTTTCTGGGAAGGAAAAATAATTTCCACAGTTCTAATGCATGTAGGTACCCTTCTAACTTCCTGGAAAGTATTGTTCACTCCCTGGCAAAAACAGCAGCCTCATTGAAATTCAGAAAACCAATTAATTCATTTATGCATTTGACCGACAATTACTGAGTGCATTCTCTTTGTAAAAGAAAGAAATATAAGAACATTCACAGAGAATACAATCTCCATTATTACCAAGTTTCTCTTCTCTTTTATTTGTATTCTATTTACTATAACATTATACTAGATATATGACTGAACAAAAATAATCTAAGGGATAACATACATCGAGGTCTGACATGTGAAAATTTGGAAAGAGAAACAAATCAATGAATGTCTTCTCCAGATAAAATAGTGAGTTGTTTGGGGAGTCATCAAGACCTAGTTTGAAATCCCAACCCCTTCACTTACTGGCTGTCTAGATGAATGGAAAATTCCCTGGGTCTCAACTCCCTTATATGGAAAATGTTCTAGTTGTACCTACCCCCATGGTAGTTTTACTGATTAAATATGATGTTGGCAAGCACCCCTCCATAGTACATATTCAACAAATTATAGCTATTTGGCTTGTCTCTTGGAATCCTAAACTAACATAATGCCTTTCTTAATTCCTATGAGCACTTCTTGGCAAGACTCCAGAAACACTAAATCTTATTTTACCTCTTCAAAAGAAATTATTTTACACTTATCTTCTCTAAAAATATAAATCTCAGAATGTTCATGCTTCTGGATGGCCCAAATAAACACATGAAGAAGAAATTCCACTTTCAAGGAGCCCTTCCAATAAAATAACCAAGAAAATTCTTACCTAGTTTTGGCAAGGAATAGGGCACTTTAAAGTAGTCTTCATAAAATTCTATTAATCTCTTTGTTATATGGAGAGCATAGTCCCCGGATCCTCTTCTGATAGCATCAGGTCTTGCATATAATCGTACCTAATTAAAAATATATATAAAAGTTACTTTAGCCTTTTAGCGCTTGAGTTTTATCTTCCCTGCAAATACAAATCTACACAAATCACTTAGAATACTACAAAATTTAAACAGGATTCTTGTTCATACGCTACATCAAAGCACACTGGGGCTGAAAGGACCAAACTTAAACAATTGAAGTCATTGAAGTAACCAAGTAGAGCAAGTCACAATTTCCTCGCTTTACAAGATGACATTGAGAAGATTTACACACTTTGCATCAAAATAAATATTCAACGTTATCACTTACATGTGCTTGCTAGAGATAGGAAGGTACAGTGGATTAGTATAATGGGACCCTGACTATGCTGAAAGTAGCCAGGATATGGTGGCTTGGCAGGAGAAAAAATTCATGGTTTGTTAAAGACAGGTTATATCAAGCTTCCGAAGTATTATCAGACTGAGAATATATATCTGTAATTTATGCTTCCTTTTTTTCTTTGGAATCAACTATATTTATTCCCAATATGCAAAGTAAGGATAGAAAAGTTTTCATGTATACAAGCAATCACCATTCTGGAAGGCTGTCTGCAACTGCTCCTGGCTTCAAACTCAGTAGAGTAATTCATATTTCTAACACAATCCAGATACTTAATACTGATTTTTAAAGTAAGCATTGTATATTATCTAGTCCTTGGCAAAAAAAAAAAAAAAAAAGCCTAAAGCAAGTAACGTAAAACTGAACAAAACTAACAATTGTATAGAAAAGGTTAAAATGAGATTAGTTTTCATAAAGCTTTCATAAAGCTATCTAGCATCTTTCTTTCCAAAGGCTAAATCTATTTTTCACAGATGTGGTCCCTAATCCTCATATCAATTCTATGAATAAGAAATATGTATTTTGTGGAGCAGTTGAGAGTACAGTGGCTTGGGAGATGGATTTTAGTCCTACTCTGCCACTAACCAAGGTGGGTGATATTGAACAAATTAGTTAATTTCTTTGGGTCTCAAATGTTCTCATTTATAAAATGAAAGTGTTGGCCACCAGCTGGCTGCTAAAGTGCTTTCAGTTCTAAAACACATTACTTCCAATCCCATTTTACAGATAAGGGAATTTGTGGTATTTTCAAATACCTAAAAAAAAGTGTTTACTCAGAATACAGAAGTGAATACTTACATTCAATAAAAAAAGAAAGTTGTACTCATTAAATATTTACATTCAATTAAAAAACAAAAAAAGCTGTACATGTTATACATCATTTATTATGATTTATAATAAAAATTGATTATATGATTAACTATTATCTCTGCCTAAGGAGAGAGAACAGAAATGTGTGTAATTAAAAAGAGTATAAAGTCAAGGAAAACACATTCTGACTGTATGTTCGAAAGACTTGTAATGCACTAAGTTATTTACTAAATTCTATAACAATTATTTACTGAAATTGTGAAGCTACTTTCCTACCAACAACTAAATAAAACATCAAATTTAGTCTACAGTCACCAACAATTTGGGCTGGCAGTATTAAAAAACCAAAAACTATCAGGAAGACTACCTGCAACAGCAGAACTTGACACTCTTAAGAAGGCAGTGGTTAGGATCCCCTACCCCTGACAATAACTGTGAATAAATATGCAATATCTGAAGTAAAGTTCCTAGGAAGCAGACCTTTAAAAAAAGATGAATGTACAAGTGATTTAATAAAGAAGTGCTCTAAGGAGAAACTTACAGGAGAATGGGGGAAGCAAGAAGATGGAGTATAATAAACCAAGTAAGGGTGCAATTTCAGGTGAAGTCCTGGACTCAGCCTGATCCACAGGAGCTCTGGAGTGTGAATTACACTGGCGAGTTCACACTGCCTTGGGGCAAGAGAACTAGACATCCATACTCTTGCACCTTGTCACTGGCTACTGGTTACCAAGGGGAAGACATAAAACCCCAGGCACTTCTGGTTCTTGAGCATCTTGATGATGCAGGTCTCACTGCCCAGAGATAGTCCTTTGGAGAAGATGTCCTGTGTGAGCTGTTAGGAGCAAAGCAGTGGGAGCTAGAAGATATGCATACCAAACAGGAAAAGGGATCTAGTCTGTCTATGCACCAACAACATTCACAAGAGACAGTTTTCATTAATTGTGCATTCATTCATTCAACAAATATTTATTTGGCACCCACCTTGTATCAGGGCCTGGACTAAGCATATGTAATTTAGCAATGACGAAGGCATGCATTATTGAGATAAAAAGCAATGAAGATGCAATCACCATTCTCAAAGACCTTCTCATTTATTAAGTTACATTGTGACCACAGATAATGATACCTGCCATATGAATGGTAAAATATAAATGTAAAATGGATACTGGGGAAGAATGGATAGCTTTCAAAAGATTCTACATAAAGTATCTAGTAGATTCATGTTAAAACCATAACTGGAACTACTCTAAAATGATACAGCAAATGTCACTGGTTTTACTCAGGATGCTTCCCTGTTTTTGGCGGAAACACAGCCATTCCTATCAATCAATCTTACCAGTTAGTCAAGCTATCTGTACACCCAGACAAGAGAAACACAATTAAATTAATCTGGTTGTCAAGATTTGACAGAAATGATCCAATTTAAGCAAGAAGATAAAACATATACATGTTTAGCACAGTGTCTTCATTTGCTCATTCAAACCTTTATTGTGTACCTGCTGTGCACCAGACATTGTACTAGGGAATAGAAATAGAACAGTAAAATTCCTACTGTACAATGAGCAAGACATTTATACTTACTGCTCTTAAGAGGTTCATAATATGTGGAAAAACAAACAAATAAATTAACAACAAAAATACAATGTGAGAAATACAACAATGTGCCCTCTCTTCCCTCCCATTACAAAGGATGAACTGACTAAGCTCCTATCCAAGGCTAAGCTCTTCACATTTAATCTCCTCTTGCCTTTTCAAAGGCATAATTCCCCAAATACCCCCCTTTATCTTCCACATCACCAATCTATGCTTTCTTGATCACAGTTCCTCCAGCTATGGTTTCCAGATAATGCTCCTTGAAAGAGTTTCCTGTATAGCCAAGGTGAACATGTCAGTTAACAGCCAAACCAAAACACATCTGAGAATACTTACAACCTGAGACTATCAGTGCAAGTAAGGCTTTCACCTATTTATACTCCCTTTTTCTAGTCTTCCTTGAATGCATTTCACAACAAGGCTTTCGTTCCCACTACTCTACCAGAACTGTTCACATAAAGATCACTAATGGCCTCAAGATACCAAATCCAACAGTCAGTTCTCAGTCTTCAACATGCTTCAGCTGTCAGCAGCATTTGCACAGCTGATAGATCACTTCCTGTCCTTAAAGCATTTTATTCACTTCTCTTACTTTTCTATCTATCTCACTGCCACTCCTCAGTCTCCTGCCCAATTCCTCCTTCTACTCATCCCAATCACTGATAAACGTTGGAGGGTTCCCAAGTTTCAATACACAGATCTCTTCACTTTTCCGCTACACTCAGTTCCTTGGTGATAACATCTAGTCTCATGGCAATAAATATCATGTAGATGCCAAAAGTGTATCCAGTTATTCCAGACTTCCAAATGCATTAATTCAACTGTCCACTTGACATTGACATTTCTACTTAGAGATCTAACAAGCATCTCAAACTTAACAGGTCTAAAACCAAACTCCTGTTATCACACACACACACACACACACACACCTCTTCTCCTTCTAAAATCTTTCCCACCTCAGTTAATGGTAATTCTATCCTTCTATCCAGCTGTCCACTCCCAACCCCTGTATGTTCATCATCCTTGTTTTCCCTCTTACTCTCACACTCCATGTTCAATTAGTCAGCATATCCTAAGCTCTACCTTTAAAAATACATCCAGAATCCAACCAATTCTCACAACCCCACTACTACCACCCTGGTCCAAGCCTCTCCATTTCTTGCCTGAACGACTGCTTTATTTTCCTACTGATGCCTCATCCCTTGCTCCCTTCAAGCTGTTATGTATACAGCAATCAAAACTTTCTTGTTAAAATGAGCATCAAATCATGCACTCTTCCACTTTTCCTCCTTCAGTGGCTTCTCCCCTCACAGTAGAAGTCCAGGGTTTTACAAGGGCCCCAAATGTCCTATACTAATCTAGTCCCTTCTAGCTCTCCGGATTCATATTCTAGCACTTTGCTGCACACTAACTTCAATCCACCCATAACACTAGCTTCCTTGTCACTCCTCAAACATACCAGAGAGATTCTCGATCGAGGATTTGGAGTTTTCCCCTAGATAGCCCCATGGTTAGTTCCTCCATCTTCTTTAGATATTTGTCCAAATCCCACACTTTCTGAAAATCCTTCCCTCTGACCCCAGGACCGTCTATCTCCTTTTCTTGCTTTATTGTTTTCTGAAACACTTATCACCGTTTAGGAAAATATGTTTTATTTATTCATTTTACTTCCTGCTACCATTTTTTCAGAATGTACATTGTATGAGGGCAAAGATTTTTATCCACTAGCTCAAGCCACATGAAAGAGCCGGTTTTGTGAGTCGAAATATTTTGTTCAGTTTGCCTCTCAAATGCCTAGTACATACAACTTTGATGAATAAATGAGCAAATGAATGAGTTTCATAGGTATGTATAGGTCCTAAGGAAGTATGAAGTATGTAATAAGGACCCATCTCAGAGGAGGGGAAGTTTCAGCTGAATCTTGAAAGATGAGCTGGACATAGGAAGCTACCAAGAGGAGGATGATATCCCAGACGATGGTAACAATATGTACTATGGCAACGGTTCTGACCAAATAGTAAATGACCTTAAAGGGATTACTGAATACTGGGGTGTTATTTTAAAATGTGTGGGAATTGGCCGGGTGCGTGGCTCACGTCTGTAGTCCCAGCAATTTGGGAGGCCGAGGCAGGTAGACCACTTGAGGTCAGGATTTTGAGACCAGCCCGGCCAACACGGGGAAACCCTGTCTCTACTAAAAATATGAAAATTAGCTGGGTGTGGTGGTGCATGCCTGTAATCCCAGCTACCTGAAAGGCTGAGACAGAATAATTGCATGAACCCTGGAGGCAGAGGTGGCAGTGAGCCAAGATCATGCCATTGCATTCCAGCCTTGGTGACAGAGCAAGACTCCATCTCAAAAAATAATAATAATAATGAATTTTTAAAAAGTGTGGGAATTCATAGGAGGATATTAAGCCAGAACATGATAAAATTAGTTTCATATTTCAGAAAAACCACAGCAACCTATACTAGGTGAACTGAGGTACAGAAAGCTGCCTGTTAAAACTGCAGGCAGAAAGACTAATTAGAAAAGTGAGGAGATATATAGTGATAGGTGACACTGGAGAAGCAAAGAGAAGCTACAAAACATATTACACAAGTGTCTGTAAACCGAATTGCAAAATATGAATTTAATATCGTCAGCACAAGCAAGTCACTTAAAGATTTTAAGCCATAAAATGACATGATCGGAATCAGGTTTTAGCAGTCTATATTAGCTGCAGTGAAGATGATGGATTAGGAGGAAACAGAAACAAATAAAAGGACATGAGTTAGACTATTGTAGAAGTCCGGGTGAAAGATAACAGTGGTTTGGAATGGAGAGATGGCAGTAGGGATGCAGAGAAATAGATGGATTTATTCAATCAGTCCTAACACTCTGTTGAACATGTCCTTTAGTTACCAAGTAAAGCCAATTGTAGTCGCATTTTTACTTAAAAACAATCATTCACCTTATCTGTACTCCAGTATCTCACTCCAGTGACCTGCTGGAACACATGAGACCCAGTTGAACAAGTGGGAGAAAAGTACAAAATATTTTGCAAACTGAGTAATTACTGTATGGTTAATCAAGTGAATTTTGTAGAATAATTCACTTTATACTGTGAAAAAATCACAGTTGTTTTCTTCTTTTAGAGTAAGTAGGTCCCACTTAATCATAACACGGAGAGTAAATCTTCATAAACATAGCTATTACTCAAAAGTAATAAAATATAATTTTATTACACCTGCTTATTTGCAGCATTTTCTGACATTCCATGGTAAGAGCCCAGCTCTGAAACTGTAAATAGCTTACTAGGTTTTATCTCTTCCTCTGCAGAGCTTTTTCCAATAACCAATATGAACCAAACTCTATGAACATTTAGTCCAGTGGAAAGGACATTACACTAGGAAATGCAGGGACTGGAGGGTCAACTTCCCATAACTACTGTGCAGTTGTAAGAGTCATTAACTTCTCTGGGTCTCAGCTCAAAGTTCCTTCCAGGGGCTATAGTTTATCATTATCTATTTATTATATTATGTATGAGAGGTTGGTGTGTCATACAAACATGTCAAAACTCTTCTCATCTAGTCTGCATTTATTTTGAAGAGAAAATAATGAAAAGGGTTTTTTTTTTTTTTCCTGACACAGTTTTACTCCTTTACATTTTTTTATTTCCTTTGAAAACACAAACCAACTGCTCAGTTACCTTTCCCCATCCTTTACTCCTGTGTATTCTTCTTTGCTTTCCTGATTGGCCATGAACTTGGTACTGATTGAACAGAAATCACTGTAGTAGTAACCAATACAAAACAGAAGCTGGCTGTGGAAAAATACACTTATGACTTCACCCTGGTGGTACTACATCATAGTAATGAGCTAAGGTGGAGGACTACAAATTTTTGATCACTTAGAACAAACTGGGAGCTCCTATTGGTGTTTCTATGGGATCTAGCAGCCTTTACTCTGTAATTTCATGAATTCGCTATAAATATGTTTATTTCACCTCTTTACAGAATTTTAAGTATTTTTATCATTGAAAGGAAAAACATACTAAAGGCAGATATCGTCAATCCCATTGGTCATCTCACTTTCCCACAAGTCAAAGATGGCAATAAAGTTTCAGCTATCCTGACAATGTGGGTGGCTGCCTAGAGGACATGTTGGGAAGAATCCTGAGACCATATCTGGACTTGGCAGAAAAAAGTGCTGTAATCCGTGAAATGCCGGCTGTGCACACAAGGGTAGGAAACACAGCGCTGGTGCCAGATACTCAACACTATTAGGGTAGAATATTCTTTAGGAAAAGTGTCAAAATGGAAGAGAACTTCAGATAGATTTGAATTAATTATATCTCATAGTTGTGCAATTTAGAAAAAGAACATCAAAGACTGTTTAAGGATTTCATCAACGGGATTTTTCAGTTAATTTATTTATTCAGTTAATAGTTAATAAGGGTCTATTAAGGGTCAGGTCACTATTCACATGCTGAGTGTTCAAAGGTAAGCAAAAGACAAAAGCTCCCTTCTTTCAAGAAGCTTGTAGTCCACTGGGGGAGACACAATAACATGGTCCTATAATTTAGAATAACAAAGTGGATCTAATTTACATGCGCTCTTCAGAAAAGTTTTACCTAAAGAGATGGTGACTCAGAGGAACAAGGTCAGAGTCCCATGAAAGTAAAGATGAGCAATTATTCAAATTATTACATATAAAGTTCTACCTTTCATTGTACTAAAATTTTCGAAAGAAAGGTAAAAATACATATATAATCACAATATGATGCAAAATCATAAAAAAGACACATTCAGTTGTCAGAATTATTATGAAATCTACAAAATAAATTTAGAGACTTTCTTCTAATAATTTAATGTACCTTAAGTTTATCATCATAAACTACCTGGAGTTAGCAATAAATTCTGATTTTGTTGGTTAAGAATTTGAAGAGATTTTCTAGTCATCGATTCGCTTTCAAGGGAATGAAACTAAATCTCTCTGTCTAAAGCCTTTCTTCTAGACTGTATTAATTATCTGTTGTTTAAAAATGACTTGTGGTAGTTGTTATATAATTATGTAAAACAGTGTATAGTTACACCACACAGCCAAGAAAAAGAAAAAAACATTTACAACAGTAGTGCACCTGTTAAAGACTTAAATAACATTTTCTCTAATTTGACATTTGTAATTTGGTACTTTAAGTTAAATAAACCTTCTGACTTGCCAGAGCTATTCTCTGAGAAAATTTTACGCTGCAAGAGTACATTAGAAACTTTGGAAGACATAGTAATTATTTCATAGCTTTAAAATACCACTATAACAATACATTTACTTTTCCTTTTGCCTATAACTGAAAAACTAGTCCCCCTCTTTAATAATTCAACACAACAATGCACTGAATTGCAGCCAGTAAAGCTGAATTAATTCACCTATGTGAATATAATTTGATTTGGGGGTTCTTCCTACAAATCAGGAAAACAGAACAAGCCAGGGAAAAAGGAGCAGGTTGACACGAAGAGGAAAGGATGTTGTAAACAAGAAACTAAAAGCCCAGGGGTATTAGTCTTATTTAAAATTCAGAAGATAACATTCTTTTTCCTAAGCAAAAGGGAAATAAATACACATGAAAATCTAACAGAAACAGGGAACTAACGCCCAGATTCACATTCAAGAGCCAATAAACATAAAGAAGAGACTGGAAGGAGGAAGGGGAAGGCACTGGCCCGGGAGTGGAAGGTGGCAGAGGTCAGAGAGCCTTGACCTCTCATATGAAGACTGGACATGTGGCGCTGAGGAGTTGAAAGCCACTGCCGAGTTTGAGGCAGAGTGACATGATTGAAAACGACAAAGACAGAATTATTTAGGCAACAGAACTTAAGACGCATTGAGACAAGAAGACCAGTGAGTAGAAAAGCGTAATATTACAGGTGAAGAATTTGTTCTGTGGTTTTTATGGCAAGAACAGCCAGTAATAGGCACTCTCCATTACCAGAGTCAAAGAACTCATTCTCAGAAGGAGGAGAATTTACAATTGGTGATGGATGGGGAGTAAAATCTCGGTGCTAAGAAGGAGGCACATGATGATATGAAAACCACAACTACCTCAAAACCTAACAAAAACACATTGCAGAAAGAAATCTCAGAGCCTCTCAGTGAATCTCACCAAGAATCTGCACCACAGATACATATAATAGATATTTTGAGAACAATTACTTAGACTTCTTTACTGAGGTCAAAAATCAGCCTTATGCTAAATTTCACACCATAGCAAATACCATTACAAGGCAAATCCGAGTATTGTCATTGATAAAGTTGCCCTAATGGCCTGTCCCTGCTTGTACTTTCCCCCTTCCCTCTTTATAGAATTTTACTAAAAAATCACTAAAAATTCTGAAACAGGTTTCCTACATCCTATGGGGATTTTTGGGCCCTGTCGCCCTTATTTTGTAGGTTTATAGACTCATCTTTCTACAGGACGTTAAGTTTCCTAACCATTGGGTCTGTCTTTTCACTCCTTACCGTGTCTAATATGATGCCTTGCACTCAATGGGGACTGACAATATGTTTCTGAGTCCCATAAAATGGCAATAAACTTGGAAGGTCCTTGTCCACTCTAGCAGTAAAATGCTGCTGTAATAGATTGATTACATCTTCCAACTGCATTTTGCCTCAGGCAAGGAAATTAGCAGTGTGGCATACTGTACAGTCTCTTCTTGTAAATCATTTCACATTTATTTACTAAGCTGTTGAATTTACAAGTTGAAGTTACTTACAGGGACTTCTAGGAACAGGAAGGACTTTGCTATATTCACGTTGATATTGTCACATTTTTCTAAACATGTATGTGGTAGGCTGAGTGATTGGCCCCCAAAGATAGCTACATCTTAATGTTACCTTCTACAGCAAAAAGAACTTTGCAGGTGTGATTAAATTAAGAGATTACTGGGTTACTGGAGATTATCCTGGATTATCCAAGTAGATCCTAAGTGTGATCACAAACGTCATTATAAGAGGGAGGTAGAAAGAGTTTGTTGGACCACCAAAGAGGAGAAGGCAATAGGATGACAGGAGCAGAGAGAAATGTGAAGAAATATGAAGATGCAAAGATGGAGAAAGGAGCCACAAGCCAGGGAAGGCAATGGATGCAGCATTAGAAGCTGGAAAGGCAGGGAACCAGATCACCCTGCAGAGCCTCCACAGGGACCAGTCCTGCACAGTCCTTGGTTTAGCGCTGTAAAACTCCTTTTGGATTTCTAATCTCCAGAAGAGTAAGACAATAAATTTGTGTTGTGTTAAGCCACTGAATTTGCAAAAATTTTTTACAGTTGCAATAGGAAGCTAATATATTACACCTTCTTATCTTCTTGCCAGTTAACTCACTGCTTCGGATTAGATTTTCAACTTCCTGTGGGAGCAGAGCGTGTGTTCTTTTTGTGCTTTTCTCTTTATTGTAGGTATAATTCTTCACAGCTGTCAAACTGCTAACTTTGGCACACCTGTATTACTCGCCTATATTATTACCAAGCTTGCAATACATTGATGCATGTAAGTGGTACACAGAAGAAAATGAAATAATTTTAAAAAGTTAAACTCATCTACAGTTATTTTTCTCCAAGTGTTGTCCCACAATGTTTGCATCAGAATCACCAAAGGTTATTGTTTGAAATTCAGATTCCTGGGCCTAACCACACCAGAAGTTCTGAATCATCTCTCCCAGGCAAGGCCCTGCATTTAACACACTTACAGTTGAATCACATGTATTCTAAAGTTGAAGAACCACTGGACTAGAATCACCTGAAGAAGCTTTTGTTCATTTAGCCCCACAACCAGCAAATCTCAAAGCTTGAAAGAAATATTTAGCAAAAGCCTAACACACAGGAAAAATATGTATCATGTTTCCTTAAATCTGTTTCAACATCAGAGTCTTCAACGAAGATACATTCAACATGGCTGTTATTATTTTTAACTGTAACAACTAATCTTTCTCCTGCACAATAAGCAATAACAGATAAGTTGGATCCAACATTTGGGAATCAGAAAAAGTTGGTTAAATCCTGTCACAGCCCAGAGATAAAACAGCAGTATTTAATCCCTCTGTGAAATCCCTCTGAGTACCTCTTTTGTAGTAAACTGAACTGCACTTTTTTGGTTGTTGGTTTGTTTTTAACAAGAGAATAAACTTACAGAATTTCCTTATTAAGCTATCTATTTTATGCCTGATCAAACTTCTTCAGCAAGACTGACAGCCAGGTACATCTGTTTGTAAATACAGGGGCTGAATGCAGAGTTGAATTCAGTATCAATTTAGTTTGGCCCATCAGTCCTTTGATTCCTTGATTCCCAGCTGCCTGCTGACCTCACTTTGACGAATGCCATCTTCCTCTCTAAATCAACACCATCCTGTTCAAGCACAGCATTCTGCCTTCACTGATTATCCCTCTTGTATATTTTAATGATGCTGGCATCCCTCTGTCCCCCAGGGTAAGAACTTCAGGAGTCATTTGTTTGTTCATTCATTTTACAAGCATTTATTGAGAAGCTATTTTGTGCCAGGACTTCTTCTAGGTGCTGAGGACATAGAGTGAACCAAACAAGTAGAAATCCCTACTATGGACAGCTTACATTCTCATAGGAAAGACAGGTAATAGCCAGATCAACACAATTTATAGGATGTTAAATAATAAGTTCACAGGGGATTAAGAAATGTCCAGTGCCAAGGAAAGCATCACTCAGAAGGTATTATTTGAGGAAAAATATAAAGTGAGGATGTGAGTAACAGGGATATAGGTTTCTGAGAGGAATGAATTCCAGGAACAGCCACTTATCCATGTCCGTAAAATCTTCATTGTATCAGTTCTCACACCTATCCATTCAACTCTTTTGTTAAATAAATTATAAAACGCCTACTCAAATAGAAAGTACAAAGAATAATATAACATTACTCTTATACCTCAAACAGATTTAATGTTGATATTTTTCCGCATATGCTTTGGGTATTTTTTATCTTTTACACTTTATTGCATCTTTCCAACAAATCTATTAAATATTACTATTGGCATTTTATAGATAATGCATGTCTAAGCACAAAATCCATCTTTCATTCAGTTTGATACATTAACTTTGTTAAAATATCTGGATTTTCACCTCCAAAGCATATAGTTTTAACAAAACACCTGAATAAGTTCCATGGGATTTTTTTAACATGGTAAAGTTAATGTTCTTCTAAAAGGTGTGAAGGGCACAAAAAAAAGCTTTAAAGAGCAATTCCACAGAAGAATTAACAAAGAAGTAAAAGGAGAAACAGACACTAATATACACAAATTATCCTCAGCAAACTAGTGCAGGAACAGAAAATCAGACACCACATGTTCTCACTTATAAGTGGGAGCTGAACCATGGGAACATATGGACACAGGGAGGGAACAACACACACTGGGGCCTGTGGCGAGGGCTGGGGGAGGGAGAGCATCAGGATAAATAACTAATATATGCAGGGTTTAATACCGAGGAGATGGATTGATAGGTACGGCAAACCACCATGGCACACGTTTACCTCTATGTAACAAACCTCCACATCCTGCACATGTATCCCAGAACTTAAAATTAAATCAAATTTTTAAAATATGTAAAATATCATAACTGCAACACACTCACTTCATCCGATTCCCATCCCTCCTGCTCTAGAATTACCCATGGCCATGAAGTATTGGCTTCCACAGTCAACTGTACAATATATTTTCAATTCATTTTATATTTGTTTTTTACTCAGTTTTACTTGGTATTATCCATTTCTCTTCAAAAGAGTTGTACCAATTTACATCTTACAAGTACAAGCCCTGCTTCCTCACATCCTCACCAAAATTCTATTTTGAGATATTTGTTAAACAATGGGTACGAAATAGTGTTCCATTGTTAGTTGTAATTTGCTTATTTCTGATAATAGTGAGGTTAAGCATCATTTTATATGTTTATTGACAATTTTTTCTCTTCTGCAAACTGCCTTGTTCTGCAAACTGCCTATTTTACCTGTCTATTCTACCACTGGATCATTTATCTTTTTCTTATGATTTGTAGAAATTCTTGTATATCCTGGAGAGTAATCATTTGCCAATGTGCAATTTGCAAAAATCTCCCAGTCTATGACAGCCTTGCATATTATGGCCTTGATCAAATAGAATTTTTTACTTTGGAGGTAGTTAAATATCAAATGTTCTCTTTAGGATTTGTACTTTCTGAGTCTTTTTAATGAAATCATTCATTGCCCTCAAGGTCAAAAGATTCTTTGTTTTCTTCTAAAAATTTAAGACTTTTGTTTTTCAAAGTCAGGGCTTCCATTCATGTGGAATGTACTGTGTGAGTGCTGTGAAATGGGGATCTCATTTTATTTTTTCTGTGTGGATAATCAATTGTCTCTGTACTATTTACTGAATTGTCTTGCCTTTCCACTGACTTGTAATGCCCTTCTCGCATATACCAAGTTCTCATCTATACTGGCCTCTTCATAGTTTCTTATTGGCTAGTCAGTCTCTCACTGTGCCAATACCACATTCTGTAATCACTAAAACTAGGCAATAAATCCCAAAGCCTCGAAAGACCAATACCCTCTCCTTATTCTTTTTCAAAATGTCCTTATTATTTTGTATGAATATTAAGATAATTTTCCACACTTATACACAAAGTCTTATTGTAAATGTTGCTAGCATTGCGCTGGATTTGCATGTCAACTTGACACCTTCAAAATATTAGATCTTAGCATTTTGCCCTTGGAATAATATCACTTGATTATTTCAGTCTTTGCCCCATTTCTAAGTTTTACAATTTCCTCCACATAAGCCTTGCACAACTTCTATTAGATTTGCTTTTAGATACCTTATGGTTTGTTGTTACTGTAAATGGGATTTGAAAAATCATATTTCTAATCTATTATTTCTGATATTAGCTACCTATTGATTTTTCTAAAGTGACTTTGAAACAAGTCAACTTTCTCAATTAATTCAAATAGTTTTTCTGTGTTGTTTTGTATTGGCTTGTCTCAGTCAGGCTATCTAGAACAATGCCAAATAGGAGCCATGAAAGATGGTACCGTTATCTTATTTCCGACTTTATTTGGAATGTTTCTACTGTTTCACTACCAACTATAATTCTCGCTTGCAAGATAAGGAAGTTCCCTTCAATTCATTGTTTGCCAAAAATTGTATCATGAATACTGTTGGATTTTTCGAAGGCTTTCTTCACCTCTCTTCAGATAATATGTTGCTTCTTTTTTTCTTGTGATCTGTTAAGGTAATGAATTATAGTAATAAATTGTCAAGTGTTAATTATTTGCTTTCCTGGGGATGTGGGTGTGTATTAGTCATGTTAGGAAACTCTCCTGTTTTGTTTAAGATAAAATTTAACTTTTCCTGAAGAGTTAGTGAAACATACCTAAACATACCTATAAAACTGTGTGAACCTGGTGGTTCTTTTTGTAGAGGGGGAAGTGGTTAGAGTTTTGACAGCAGATTCAGTATCTTTAAGGTTCTTGATAGCTTATCGTTTTCTTAAAAATTATGCATTTCATCTAAGTTTTATAAGCATGAGCATGAAATTCTTCATAATACTCTCTATTTCTAAAATCTCTCCCTTATCTGCAATTATATTCAATTCTGATAATATTTCTACCTTTTCTCTTTTTCCATTAAGATTGCCAGAAGTAGGTCTCACAGTCTTTTCAAATAACTCTTTTTGGCTTGGCTGAGCCTTTTTAGTATTCTTTTAGCTTTTATTTCATCAATGTCTAATCTTATCTTTATTATTTTCTCCTTTATTTCCCTGCATAGTTGATCCTTGAACAATGTGGAGGTTAGAAGTGCTGACCCCACACAATAGAAAACCCATGTATAACTTTTAACTACCCCAAAACTTAACTATTAATAGCCTACTGTCAACCACCCCATTGGTAACACAGTTGATTAACACAAATGTTATATGTCATGTGTATTCTATATTATATTCTTACAATATAGCAAGGTTGACAAAAGAAAATGTTATTAATAAAATCATGAGGAATAGAAAATATATTTACTATTTATTTAATGGAAGTGGATCATCATAAAAGTCTTTCATACTCATTGTCTTCTTGCTAAGTAAACTGAGGAGAAGAATGAGGAGGGGTTGCTCTTGCTGTCCCAGGGGTGGGAGAAGTGGAAGAAAATTCATGCATAAGCGGACTTCTGTAGGTAAAACCCATGTTCAAGAGTCAACTGTATTCTGCTATTTCTCTAAACTCTTCAATAAAGTGGTCATCTGATAATTTTAAATCATTCATGTTGTAAAGAAGACCTTTTACACTATCTCCTCATAGGCTATAAATCCCTCCTAAGTACTGCTTTAGTTGCATTCCACAAAATTTAATCAGCAGTGTTCTTATTTTTCATTAATTTTTAAATATTTCATAACTTTCCATTTGAATCATACATTATTTAGAAGTTTTTTTTAACTTTCTAATGTCATAATTTTTCAGTTATCTTTTTATTATTGAGATCTAACTTTACTGCCAAAAGCATGGTCTCTTTGATACTGATTCTTGATATTTCTTTTTTTAAAATACATTTTATTGTGTATATTTAAGGTATACATGATGTTGTAAGATACTATAGCAAAATAGTTACTATAGCAGAATAAAGTAACAGCCGTCATTTCACATGGTTACCCATTTTTCCCCTTTGACAAAAGCTACTATAATCTATTGTTTAAAAGAATATCAAGTAATATTTACACTCTAATGATCATTGCAGCACTATTAACAATAGCCAAGATATGGAAACAACCCGGGTGTCCATCAATGGATGAATGCATAAAGAAACTATAGCATGTATACATTGAAATATTATTCAGTCTTTAAAAAGGAGGAGATCCTGCCATTTGCCACAACATGGATGGATCTAGAAAACATTATGCTAAGTGAAATACACCAGATATAGAAAGAAAAATATTGCATAATATCACTTATATGTGGAATTTTTTTTAAAAAAAAAAAAGTTAAATATATAGAGATAGAGAATAAAATAGTGGCTGCCAGGGTTGAGGTAGGGGGAAAATGAAGAGACGTAGGTCAAAAGATATGAAGTAACAAATACATGAAACGAACCAGTAAAAAGATCTTGGCATTTCTTATTTTTTTGTGAACTAGTAATTGATGAATTTTGTAAGTAATAGGTATTGCTTAGGATTGCCTTGACTATTCAGTGTCTTTCTTTGGTTCCAAATGAATTTTAAAATAATATTTTCTAATTCTGTGAAGAACGTTGTTGGTAGTTTGATTGGAATAGAACTGAATCTGTAAATTGCTTTGGGTTATCTCTGGTTGCTTTATTTAAACACGGAAAGTTTTAAGTATACATAAAAGAAGAGAGAACTGAATACAGATTCAACAACTATCAAGAATTTGCTTCATCTATTTTGCTGAATTGTCTAAAGGAAATCACAGGCATTATGTCATTTTATCCATACCATATGCATTTCCAAAAATATAGATATTTTCTTATGTAACCACAATGTTATTATCAACCTAACAAAATGATCTCTGGCTGACGGGTAGGTTTTCTCTTTGTGATTGGTGTTTCATAGTTTCACCATGATGTTTCCAGATGTGGATTTGTTTTTACTTATCCTGCTCAGTTCATTCTTGATCTCTCCCTCGACCTCACCAATCCAATCCATCATGAAGTCCTTTTAATTTTACCTCTTTAACAAATTTTTAATCTATCATTTTTCTCCACATCCACTACAGTCCTAGTCAAGTGACTTCATCTTTCATATAGACTGCTGTAAACCTCATAACTTCTCACATCCATTCCTTCCCCTCTACATCCACTTTCCATAATGTAGCCAGAAGATTCTCTTTTTTTTTTTTTTTTTTTTAACTTTTATTTTAGGTTCAGGGCTACATGTGCAGGTTTGTTATATAGGTAAACTCATGTCACAGGGGTTGGTTGTACAGATTATTTTGTCACCCAGGTACTAAGTCTAGTACTCATTAGTTATCTTTTCTCCTCCTCTTCCTTCTCCCACCCTCCACCCTCAAGTAGACCCCAGAGTCTGTTGTTCCCCTCTCTGTGTCCATGTGTTCTTATCATTTAGCTCCCACTTATAAGCGAGAAGATGTGTTATTTGGTTTTCTGTTCCTGCATTAGTTTGCTAAAGATGATGGCCTCCAGCTCCATCCATGTTCCTGCAAAGGACATGATCTCATTCTTTTTTTATGGCTGTGTAATATACCATAGTGTGTATGTACTACATTCTCTTTATCCCATATACTGTCGATGGGCATTTAGATTGATCCTATGTCTTTTTCTATTGTGAATAGTGCTGCAATGAACATTCTCTTGTATGTGTCTTTATGGTAGAACGATTTACATTACTTTGGGTATATAGCCAGTAATGGGATTGCTGGATAGAATGGTAGTTCTGTTTGTAGCTCTTTGAGGAATTGCCACACTGCTTTCTACAATGATCATCCCATCAACACTGTATAAGTATTCCCTTTTCTCTGCAACTTCACCAGCATCTGTTATTTTCTGACTTTTTAATGATAGCCATTCTGGCTGGTGTGAGATGCTTTCTCATTATGGTTTTGATTTGCATTTCTCTAATGACCAATGATACTCAGCTTATTTACATATGCTTGTGGGCCACAGGTATGTCTTCTTTTGAAAAGTGTGTGTTCATGTTCTTTGCCCTCTTTTTAATGGGGTTGTTTTCTCTTGTAAATTTGTTTAAGTTCCATACAGATATTGGATATTAAACTTTTGTCAGATGTATAGTTTGCAAACATTTTCTCCCATTCTGTAGGCTGTCTGTTTACTATGTTGATAGTTTCTTTTGCTGTGCAGAAGCTCTTAAGTTTAATTACTTCCCATTTGTCAATTTTTGCTTTTGTTGTGATTGTTTTTGGTGTCTTTGTCATGAAACTCTTGCCAGTTCTTATGTCCAGAATGGTACCGCCTAGGTTGTCCTCTCGGGTTTCAAAGGTTCTTTCTAGAAGGCAATTTTATCATGTGGTGTCCATCTTAATTTATTTGCTCTGAGGCCTTCAAAGTTTGCATGGTCAGTCTAACCAGCTATGCATGTACTCCTTGTTTAACCTTGAACATCTTCTCTAACTACAACTCTCCACAAACCCGAACCACTTCTGAATTAACTTTAATGATCCTTCAAATTTCTCACCCTTATTTCAGGGAAACCACCCTTGGAACCCAAATGTAGGTCAGGGCTTTTATTTCATTCTTTTTTCATAATTTTTCATAATGAATACTTGGCACAATAGCAATTTTGCACCTTCCCTTTTGTTGTGTGATTATTTGAATAAGATTATTCTCCCCAGGAGACTAAGAGGTCCCACATTGTATTCACCACACTTAGAAGAGGAATTGACAAAAAGCAGGAACTCAATCAATATTGGCCAAATGACTGAATGAATGAATTACCATTTAGTAATTCCTCCTCTGTGCTTCCATTTTATTCTGAAAATTCCTATCTCATAGTACTTATCACATTTGACATGATTAACAGTTTTTCACTCAATCTCCCCAAACAGATTACAGCTCCTCTGGGCAAAGAATGTATTTGATTCACTTTTTCACTTCTAGCTAGACAACTGGCCTATTGCCTACACACACACACACACACACACACACACACACAGAGTGATAACTATGTATATGCATATTATATATTATATATATTTATGTGTATAGAATTATAAAATAAGAAAATAAGTATATATTTTATATACATATTTTTTAAGTATTTAAAATTTATTTTAAAAAATTATTATAAATATAAAATAAGAATTTGGGAAAAGGGCATCAGGCACTAGTTTTGTTTGGATCCCAGATGCGTGGATCTGAATTGATCATCCTTAATTTATATATTCATTTTTCATTCTCATTTTACTTATTTGAACACCTGCTATGCCCTAGGCACTGATTTAGGCACTCAGGACACAGCAATAAATAAAACTAAATTTCTGCCCACATTAAGATTATGTTATGCTACATTTTTACCAGTGATCTGTGAAAGTTTCCTCTTCTGTTTCAGATTTTTATTTTTACTACTGTTTTCCCTTTTATTCCCTATTCCCAAGACCATTCTTCTTTCCTTTTTAGTAACTACCCTTTTGTACATTCTATTCATCAAACATATCTGTTTTTACATATAAGAATATCCAGAAAGACATATAGTATTTTGTGTGTATTTTACATTTTTAAAATAAATGGTATTATGTTATAATGTCATTTTCTTCTTTACTTTTATTATTTGTTCATTTGACTAATTTTGAGATCTATCACATTTCTACATGTAAAATCTAGTGAATTTCTTTTGAGTATTCCATAGTATACCATTCTATGAATATAACAAGGTATTCATTTCTCTAAAAAAGGATACCTATGGTACTTCAACTTACCACACCCCAACATTGATATAACAAGCATCCAAGTACACGTCTCCATGTGCATCACCTTGAGAGTTTCTCTCTGCCACATATCCAAGAGTTGAACTGCCATGACATCAGGATTAGCATACTCAATTTCCATAAGATCTATAGGAAGCTCTCTGAAATGGCCACACCACTTTACACACTTATCAATAGTAGAAGATGTCTCCCCTTGTCTTCACATTCTCCCTGGCATTTGTCAAGTATCAAAATTTCCCACTTTTGCAAATTTGATTATGGTAAGGTATATTTTATTATTATTTTAATATATATTTTTTCTGATAATTGGTGAGATGAGTATTCATATATGTGTAAGAGGTTCTAAAACAGATTTCCATTTATATCCAAGTAGTCATGAGTATATTAACTGCTCCATGACTCAGAGCAGTTTTGTTTGGATCCCAGGTGCATGAATCTTTTACCTCCTTTGTAAAGTAGGAATGACTAGTACTTCTCTTGTGATTAAATGGTTAAAAAATTAGCCACTGGGAATAAAATCTGTGACAAGAAAATGTTAGCTGTCATTATCTTTTACATTTTTTACTTTTATTTTTCATTCAAGTAGCCTCTTCTATAAATTGCCCATTAATGTCCTTCAACCACTTTTCTTCCATATTTCCTGTATATTCCTTTCTGGTTTACATGAGCCTCTTGTATATTCTGGGTATCAACCCACTACAAATACTTCTATCTGAATAAGTGAATGAGTGATCACAGATTGAACACTTCAGTTTTGTTTTACAAAACTCCCAACTGTTTGCTCTTTCTGCTCACTGCCTTGCTAGGTCATTTTTGTGGACATAATTTTGAATGTCAATGTATTTTTAATCCGACCAATACATTTTAAATAAAATTTAATTTATATTCCATTTTTCTATGTCCACAACACAAATCTACACGTGTGGGGGAAAAACAAATCCTAGTTCCAAACTGGAAAAATTAAACAATTGTATTTGTGGTTTTATTGGGTTATTTTAAAAAAAAAAAAAAAAAAAGCAGAAACAAGTACTACTTTTTTAAAAAGTGAAAAAAAAAAAAAGGGTACAGAAAGAGTACAAATTCTGTCAAATTTTCTCAGAGACAAGTACTTTGTCTCAATTTCAAAGTCATTATAATTCAATCTTTAAAATAGGCTGCCCAAACAGCATAATTTTCTGCGAGATTCCCAGAGGAACTATTTATCACTGTTAAGAGGCCATAGTTAATAGAATTCTTAGCAATCATTTACAAAATCACACAGAAAACCCTCAAAAAAGTCACAGCAGAGCACTGATAAACATTTGATAAGAATCAGGGTTCAAAGTAAATCTATGTAATGAGCCCTAAACTTTATGAACATTTTTCTAGTAACTTAAAACAACACAGAAATTGATAACAGTGGCACACAAACTGCGTAGCCCAGATCTATATAGGAAGCTTATAATTACTAGATTATGTATTAAATAGATATTCAAAAGTATTACTCAACAAAAAAAAACTGTCTTCATCTTGAAAAATTATATTTTATACAAAAATGGCGAAGTGGGAATCACAGCTAAACTAGAAATACCAGTGATGACTAGCCACCACCACTTCCATATACCACTCCAATGGGTTTCTAATAAATGACGCTATTTGATTTTTTTAAATGACAGGGCCAGGTGATCTATACAAGAATTCACACATTGACAGAAAAGGCATCTGGTGATCAACAAATTGTTTCTATCTGCATCCATAATATTAAGTAGGTAAAACATCCATAATAGGTAAAACAGTAAGTAGGTAAAACATCCATAATAATTAGGTAAAAGAGACACAATTAAGAAATGTTGGCCAAATCTTTTTTTTTTTCCTCCCAACAAATTCCAAAGCTGATATGCTGATTCACTCAGTCAATCATTCAATTTAAGCTTAATGAATATCTACTGGATTCTGGAGTTTATAAAAATGAGGAAAAATTGACAACAACCCTGTTATGACTAAGCAGAGGAGACAAATGTTCATTTAAAAATCGCACAAAGGTGAAATTACTCTGAAAGACAGGCTCATGGTCAACGTTACAAGAGTCTATACTGAAATAATCTGACCTAGTCAGGAGGATCAGAGAAAACTTCCCTGAGCCAACATCTGCAGAAGAATGAGTTAAGCTGGTAGGCAAATGAGTAGGGGGAAGCATATGTGCAAAACTCTAGGGTACAAAAGAGTGTATTGAGTCCACAGCAATAGCTAGGATGAAAAGAATAAAGAAGATGCAAGATAAACCTGGGAGAAAAGACGTATCCAGAATGTGCCCAGCTATATGGCTATCTTAAGTGTTTGTTCTTTAAGTGCAATGGAAAGATATTGATGGGCTTTAGGAAAGGAGCTTCTAATTTAGAGCATGAATTGGAAAGGCAGCAAGAATGGAAACCAATTATAAAGATGTTGCCATAGTCCAATGGAGAGACAGTAGTAGCTCGGACCAGGTGGTAGTGATGGAGATAAGGAGAGGCTCAGGGACTCTAGAGATACTGAAGAGGCAAAATCAATAGGACAGGATAGGAAAGGAGAGAGGCAACAAATGCCTCTTTCATAATTTCTCCATGAATCTTTCCAGGCATTGTACTGCTTTCTCTATTATGGCTGCCAGTTGAGTACATCTCTGTATGTTAAAAGGGAGCTGCTCTCTTGCGACTGCTTGGATACCCAGTCAGAATTTTCCATGGATCCATTAAAGAAATAGTTTCTGCACCATTGGTGATAAGGAACACTTTTAGTTCTGGATATTCTGTAATCTAAACTTTTGTAACATGGTGGAACTAATTTTGCAGACCAATATATGATCCCGTTAACCCTGTGGGACATCCATTACTTTCATTGCTGTTAACCTCGTTTGTTTCTTCAGCACACCTGATTGTCACAAGCAGGGTGCTTACTTCCCAGAGCTTCATTCTCATCTAAGAATTTCTTGCAGTTTCTAAACTATTTTGTCTGTAAAACCCGAAGAAGCTTAGAATTTTTTCTAACCCTTTTCTCCAGCTCTCCCATGTGTTGAACAAGGTGTGTATGACAGAAACACAAACATGTTTAAAGATTTTTGCTACAATTTTTCCTTCAAGTTCACAGTCAATTTTATGCATTTGGCTAGTTCTACATGGCTAGGTTTGGATTCTTTTATTATAGACACTCATAGTAACATTGACCATGAGCCTGTCTTTCAGAGTAATTTCACCTGTGGGATTTTTAAATGAATGTTTTTCTCCCTTGCTAAGCCAAAACCACTAGGGATGTTGTGAGTTTTTGCCATGTCCTCTCAACTGGAGTATCAAATTATTTGTTAATATCCATTCACATATTATGAAAACATGCCCAGTTTTAATCTTTAGAATATATCTGTACCCCTATTTTTTCTATCAAGCCTCATTTTCCATAAGCAATTCAGCAAGGGAGTTCAGTACCTAGAAGATCAAAACCTACACAAGTAGAACAAGCCATCCCAACCACCTTCTGGAATTGGGGGCCTATGCATCAGCACAGGCAGTCACTGGTTTAAAACACTGGTTTTTGTGTCAATCTGTTACTCTGCCACTTAATAGCTACATGTCCTTGGACAAGCTGTTTAACCTACCTGAGTCTCAGTTTCTTACAAAAAGAAGATTATAATATATTATGTTCTATATTACATTATGTAACTAATATATTGAGAAATATAAAACATAGACGGCTTGCAACAGAGAGATGTGTGGGAGCTATCATCGCCATTACTGCTTTCATCCTTGTTATGTTTCCTACTTTCCTCCAGGCATGACCATCCACCAAATGGGGAGGGATGTTTAAGAAGGAAAGGTTGTGCCAATCGTCTCTGTCTCCTGGCATGTTGAAAGTTACAAGATTGAACACATCATGAAGCAATTAGTAATAAATTTTAAAAACTCAGTAAGTTCAGCAAGAATATATGGAGAGAGAGGAAGGGGTAAAGTGATGCTAGCATATGTGTTTGTTGAGGAAAGACGGTTAGAGGAAAGAGTAAATTGTAGTTTTAAAGAAAAAAAGTGCATGGAATATGGGAAATGGCACAAAAAATGGTATATACCACCAATTGAAGAAAAGGAATGATATCACAGACTTGAATCCAGTATCATGACCTTTCAGATCTATGGAAGAACAAGCATATTCTGGTTTGTAATTAACAGCTATACACGAGAAACGCATGATAGCTGTTCCCATTTTACAGATGTGACAGCTAAGTCTCAGAGAAGTGTCTCATTTATAGTTATATATTTAGAAAATAACAGAGCAAGACCTAATCAGGTTTTCTCACTTCAAAGTCCATACTCTTTTTACTACACCAAAGTCAATCCCAAGGCCACATGGCTTGGTCTTCTTTGACAAGAGTTGCAAATGCAATTAGTTACAGTCACAAATCATCATCCTCAACAGAAAACAGATATTGTTAGGCCTCAGTGTAAAGTCAGTAGGGTCTACGGTTCTGAATGCTGTAAGGGTGTGTATTTGTTTACAAGCCCCCTTTCCCTCCCCCCAAAAAAGGCAAGGGGACCTAAAAGCATGCCAGCTACCTTTTAAAGGAATCCTTTTACTAGAGGTAAAACAGAAGGAAGAAAAATCAAACCATGTTCATATTCAAGGCATCAATAAAGTCTCAAAGGTATCAAATAAAGTCCCTCTGATAACAGCATTGCTGGTGATATTCCTTTCAAGACTGCCATATAATGCTTAAAATTTTCAGAAGCATAGAGAGCATCTATTTGTCTAATAAAGGCAATAAAATAAAGTCAGGCAGTTTAGAAATGAAACCATGTATTTCTATGATGATTCAGAATATTTGTATGAGGAAATGAATTTCTGATATATATGGTTAATATTTCTAGGAATGCAAAGATATTCATAGGAAAAAATGGCAGAAATGCATGCTTAGCTAAATTCAACTTTATGTATGAGAAGTTACAACTATGGTATAAAATCCACAGTAGAAATGAAACAGGATTACATCACTTACAATTGCTAATATTAATGGACCAGAGGGAGACTACGTTCCCTCAAGCTAGAAACATGTCAGAGGGGAAAGACATACAATTCAGCTTGAAAAAGCAAAATCCATTAACCATGAAATAAGGAAACAAAAAATCAAACTTCCCATATACCATATCTTACTGGAAAAAAGTCTATTAGCAAAAAAGGACCTCTACTAAACAAAAGATTTCCAACTCAGAGAAAATGTAAAAATAAATGATTTCAAGTAAAGAAAATTTCCAGAAAATGCATACGGTTATTTTTATGGCCATCTATATCCATCAAAGTACCAACATATTTCTCTGAGTATATAGGTCTCAAAAGAATGCATATAGTTTGGATCACACTTAAATGCATTTTTTAATTTAAGAAAATATTATATTAACTATCACAGATTTGATGTGAAGCATTCCAAGTTTTTGTCTCTATTGTGAAATTACTCCATCTGGGAAAGAAGTCCTAGCTTCTCTAATAAGAAGAGTAAGGCAAACAGAGATTTAACACCTTCAGTATACTTACATCAGTTAAGATTTATAACAGCTTCTTGAATAATCTTTTTAAAATATTTCACACCAGAAAAAAGGAAAGATGGCCTGAATCAAATAGAGAGTTGCTCGAATAGCAAGACTCCCAGATGTATAAGATCAAGGCCACTGTCAGGGATCAAAGCGATTAACTGCCTCACCAGTGGTCCAGGGTGATGCAGAAGAGATGTGGTGTAGCATGCACAAACCAAGAATTAAGCCAGCACACAGAGGCTTACTATTGCTTTAATGGGATTAAAGAAATAAAATCCAAGATGACTGACAGAAATATATTTAAAAACTGCTAAGAAAGTAAATTGTAAGTGTTCTTATCACAAAAAAATATATGAGGTAAAGCGTATGTTAAGTAGCGTAATTTAGCCATTCCACAATGTGTGTGTGTATATATATACACACACACACATCATGTTGTATACTATAAATACTGTATATACAATTTTTAACTGTCAATTAAAATATTTTTTAAAAGTTGAGCAGCTACTTCAAGTGCAAATGCTTACTCTCATAAACAATCAAGCCTATGTGTGGGTAGCCTTTCTAAGAGGGCCCTCAATGATTTCCCCTGCCTACTGGTATTCACACCCTTCTGTAATTCTCTCCTTTTGAGTGTCACGTGAGTCTGGTAATATGCTTCTATTGAATAAAATATGACAAAAGTAATGGAAGGCCAATTCTAAGACTGGGTTAGACAAGACTGTGATTCCTCCCTTACGCTCTATCTTGTTATTCTAGCCTGCTCACTCTCGTGAAGCCAGCTGTTGTGTTGTGAGTTTGAGTTGTGAGGGTAATTTGCCCTATGGAGAGGCTCACATGACAAAGGACTCAGGGCAGCCTCCAGCCAATGCTAGCAAGAAACTGAAGCCCTCAGCCCAACAACCCACGAGGCACTGAATCCTGTCAACAACCACATTAGTAACTTGGAAGTGCCCCCACCCCCAGTGGTGACCTGAGATTACTGTGGCCCCTGCCAATACCTTGATCACAGCCTCATCAGAAACCCTAAGCCAGATAACCTAGCTAAACTGCATTCAGATTGCTAACCCACAGAAACTGTGAGATTATAAATGCTGCTTTCTAAGCCACTAAATTTCGAGGTAATTTGTTACACAGTAATGGATAATGTACAATTTGTAATGAAAACAGCCTCCTAATTAATACTCATCTATGAATAAATATATTGCTGATTTTAGAATGCAAAGATCCTTGTCTCTACCCAAAATCTGATTATTCAGTTCCAGAACCACAGCATCTTTCACTTAGACTTGTCTTCTTGCTTCTCATTTGGTCTCCTCTGAATCCATCTCTTATGGGTGTGAGTCCCTCAAAAACTTAAACATTGAAGTCCTAGTCCCCAGAATGTGAATTTATTTAGAAATATGCCACATTTAGAAATAAGGTCATTGCAGATATAATTAATTAAAATGAGTTCATATTGGACTAGGCTGGGCCCCTAATCCAATATCACTGGTATCCTTAAAAAGCAGACAATTTGGATACAGACACACACACACAGAGAACACCATGTGAAACTGAAGTTATCCTGCCTTATGCCAAGGAACTACTAGAAGCTGAGAGAAGCCTGAAACAGATCCTTCCTTAGAGTCTTCACAAGACGCATTGCCTTGCTGACACCTTAACTTAACCTAGGATTTCTAGCCACCAAAACTGAGACAATGATTTTCTGTTGTTTAAGACGCTCAGTTTGTGGTATTTTGTTAGAGCAGCTCCCAGCAGGCTCAAGCTACCTTCTACACAGCTTGCCAAGAAAGATCTACTTGAAATATGAATCTTACCATGGCATTACACCTATTCATTCATTCAGCAAAAGAGAGCCTCTTCCATGCCAGGCTCTAAGTTTGGCACCAGGCATTGGTAACAAAAAATCCAGCTGCAGCACATGCTAGCACAGTAGTAATAGGGTGCCTTTGTGCTTGAGAAAAGGGAGCCATTCCCAGGCAGACAAATTGTGAAATGGCACCCCCTTGTGGAGGATGACTTAACATAACGATGCTCCTCAGGGGAACAGTTAACACAAAAGCACACCACATGGGCAGACAAACCCAACAGCTCTATCTTGGAAAAGTTGGTAAGAGTCTGCCCACTGGATTTTAGCATGCATTTCCACCATCTTGGCTAAATGTTTTTGTGAGGGACGGCTTGCATGCCCATTAATGAGGGACCTGAGTAAAGGTCTGTACCCTCTCTGCTCTCATGGATCTTTCAGAACTTAAATTCCTTCATGATTCAACATCAACTCTTTGTCGAGGATACCCAAGAACTCAGAATCCTGTGCTCCAATAGCCCAAACAGTAGTTTGCTGGAGCCAGCTTTCACAACAGGTCTCAACGTCCACAGAAGGCCCCAAAATAGTAGTGGAGAATAATAGAATCTTCCAGAGGTATCCAGAAATACAGTACCTTGAGCATGAAATTTATGTTCTGTGTTATTACCTTTGAAAAGCAAATGCAAATTTTGCATATCATTCCATGATACATTCATTCTTTATTTTAATAGAAAAATAATGGATTTTCCTCTCAAATTCCTGAGTAAAACTGATGTATCAAAATGTATTATACTTTCAGATTCACCCAACCAAGGAACACCTGTCACTGCTTGAGAAGCACAGAAGGCAAACTAAAAGGCACTCTGTGATGTGACCTCAGAACTGTCCTTTACTGTGAGGAAACAGGGCCCCTACCTGGCCCTGGGCTTTGAAGAATCTCTCTTTACCTCTTCAGCTGCCTGTTTCCCCAAGGGATAAAGTATCCAAGGGGTATGCCCACCAGGAGCCCACACATTCCTCCACCCCATTAAACAATGCTCTGTATACCCAAGAACACAAATCCCATGACCAAACAGCTCAGACAATGGTGTCCTGGAGGCACTCCTACTGGTTCACAAAAGTCCATTGTTATATTTTCAAAAATTTTGAAAGCTGGATGTTAGACATGACCATTATTAAAAATAAAGTGTATGAACTTAAATCAGTTATATTGAAAACAAAGGTAATTAGTATTTAAAACTCATCAGTTTCTAACTATTTTACTATTGTTTATGTACTTGTTATTTATGCCTGTTGCATCTGTATGGTGGCAATACTAGACAATGGTGTGCGACTGTGCAGCTCTTCCCAACTCTGCATTCAATGACATCATGTTAGCAACTGGAAATTGGCTTTAGTGAGAGTATCTACACCATATAAATCAGCAAATACTGTAAGTCACGGCTTGATTTATTTTTTCTTCATTGTCTAGGCAGAAGAAAGTGATGGAGAAAATATTAATAAAACCAATTAAACTTTAAAATGTGTCATGTCAGTAGCTTTTACATGTATATTAATACAAAAAATGGGAAAACATTCTGCCACTATTTAAAAACTACTATACAATTTAGTGTAATAGTTGCACTCCTCATTAATTAACAAGTGAAGTTCTATTTGTTTGTTTCACTTGCTCAAGCCACCTTCTACACGGCTTGCCAAGAAAGATCTACTTGAAACATGAATCTCATGGCATTACACCTATTCATTCATTCAGCAAATGAGAGCCTCTTCCATGCCAGGTTCTATGTTTGGCACTGAGCATTGGTAACAAAAAAATCCAGCTGCAGCACATGCTAGCACAGTAGTACATAGGGTGCCTTTGTGCTTGAGAAAAGGGAGCCATGCTCTTTTCACTTGCTCTTCAACATAAATAAACATATCAACTACTGTGCCATATGACAACCACGTAGGAATTATAATCAGAAAGCTAGTTGTTAAACATACCAGCACACCGTAGGCCCAGAGTCCATTTCCAAGGCCAACACGAACCTCTTTTTTTAATCCTTCCTCTCAAGTCTGGACCATGCTACCTGGAGTGTGTGCCCCTGAGGGACAGATGTGCAGCCAGGGGTGTTCATTCATAAGAAAAGTGTTCCTCATGATGCTTGACCAAGCAGGAGTAGAAAGACAAGAGGGTTGGCAGCAGGTCAAAGTTGAGGGGTGGAGGCTTGGGAGTGGCCTCCACTTCTGCATGTATCGGGGAAGTCCAGGACCCATACCACTCTCTCCAATTGTATTTTCTTTTGCACACCAACAGCACACCAGATTACTTGGAATTCTCTGCACAATTGTTCTTGCCAAACCCTTGTTCATGTGGCCCACTTGCATGGGATGCTCTTTTATTTTCATCATCCTATCACTGGGATCCAAACCAGGACATGGCACACAGTAGGACTCAGCAGTTTAAAATAACGAATAGATTAATTTTACGGATTCCAATCTTGGTCCATTATCTATTAGCTATGTGGCATTAGGCAACACATATAAGGCCCTCAGGCCTTAACTTCCTCAGCAGCAAATGAGAATTAATAAACCTTTTTTGTAAACATTAAAAGATATGTGATAATTATAGTAGCAACCTTTATTAAGCACGTACTTGCTAGGCATTGTGTTTGATGCTTTACACAGATTATCAAATTTTAATCCCTGCACACTTTACCTCTATGAGAGAAGTATTATAATAATTATGTCCACTTCAGAAATGTGGAAACAGGCTTTACAAGTTTATGTCTGTATCATAAGACTCAACAGATCTTCATCTACTACAAAAGCCATAATATATTTTGGGTCAGTATTTAACCTTCTATAAGTTCTAATACAATGATTATTGAAATATTAACAAAGATGTAGCTCATCTTTAATCTGGCTATAGGTTCAGGAAATCTTGTCCTGAAAAGCAAATGAGTCCAATGAAAAAAATACATATAAGAAATGTAATAAATATAGATAAAGGAGATTAAATCTAATTCTACCAAAAAACTGGTAGACAGACAAGAATAACAATAGCAAGATAAGTTTTCAGTGAACAATGTGATAGAAATTATCTATTTCAGGGCGCCAACCAGCAAGAGGTTCCCCAGCCCTGAGAAGGGATCTCTCATTGTAGAACCAATGAAGAAGAAGTGCATTTTAGGAAGTTCAACCCTTCCTTTAAATCTTTTAAGTTTCACATTACTCTATATCACTAGTCAATTCTTTTTCCACTTCAAAACTCATATAAGAAAGTATATCCATTGGGAAGAATACTCATCATCAGTTATGAATGATTTAAAACAAATAAAACTGAAAACATAAACAATTGGCACAATAAACAGGAAGGAATACATAAAACTGAACTTAAAGTAACAGTTAATAGGTTGACAATTACACCTGGCTTAGGACAAGAAAATGTGGAGTGTTATGGACTATAGCAAGAATCATGCAAATCTTAATGATATTTAACTTTGCAACTCAACACAGTTGACCCTTGAACAGGTGTTTGAACTATGCAAGTCCATTCATAGGCATATTTTTCAATCAAATGTGAATTGAAAAATATAGCATTCACAGGATGCAAAATTTGCATATATAAACGGCCGACTGTTTTGTATATTCAGAAAGCGCAGGTCAACTGCAGGCCTTGAGTGTGTGCAGAGTTGAGTATGCACAGGGGCGGGGGCGGGGTGTTTCCTGGCACCAATACCCAATATCCCACATATCCTGAGGGACAATTGTACTCAAATTGAGAAGCGACTTTCTCTGTTTTCTTCTTTGGGAGATTCAAGTCTACATCATCAATAAATGCTACCTATAAAGCAGCGTGATTAAGACCATAGGCTGAAGTCTGACTGCCTGGCTTCGAATCCTGGTTCTGAAAGTTAGTTATGTAGCCTTGTGCAAGTTATATAACCTCTTCGTTCCTCAGTTTGCTAGTTACATGATGGAGGTAGTAACAGGATCCACCTCATAGGACGTTAGAATTATTACATGTGTAAAGCACTCACAACAGTGCCTGCCACATAATAAATGCTGTACACTGGCTATAATTATTAGCATTATCATGAAAACTAAATAAAATCTCCTAAATAAAATCTCAAAGCTTAGTTGCTACAATGGCTGAGTTCCAAATAGATGAAAGGGAAAAAAATGCTTCATCCAAGGATCCTGTCTATAAAACTATATTACATAACACTATAGTGAAGAAAGAAAATCAATGAATGTGTTCTAATTCCTATATGTACAACTTCATCTTCCTCTAATATTAAGAAAGGCAATAAAAATAGCTCTTCCTCAAAGATACTAGTTAAATCTACTTATCAAACATATAAATTATACTCCAATGTTTTTCTCTTTATTCATTGCTTACCTCACTAGTTAATGAAAATAAAAAAGATTAATTCACCCAATTCCATATCTCAGTTGCCTATACTAATCGTATTCTCTTCATTATTTCTTTCTTTAGGAAACAGGCAGAGTATATTCAAAAATACTATTTAGGGAGAGATATGTCTCAAATTTTTAGCAAACACTGGAATCTCCCACTTCTTGAAAACCCATTCTGTTTTCTAAGAGTTCAAGATACTGAAAATTAGTTTGGAGTACACATTTAAAAAGAAATGATTAGTTGAGAACTAAAACAAATTCTTAGTATGGCAGATTTAACTTATTTTCACTTAAACCACATTGCTCAAGTATTTGTCAATCTAACAAAAAGGTTATAACCATGATTTTCTTTAAATTAGGTTATTGTGTAATGATAAAAATGAGTGAATAGAATCAAAATATAACAGTAAAACACAATTTGAAAGAGAAGTAACAAATGTGGGCAATTCTTTCTCTAAGTGAGCTCCAATTTTATTTCAAATCACAGAAATTTGGGAGTTTTTAAAGTCTTTTCTTTGTACTCAAATTTGTATCCTGAGCAATGATTTTGAATTGTGTCTTTCAATCCTTCCTAATACTGACTTATTTCCTGCTGTTTTGTAGCTTGTCATTTCTGTAGACTAGTTCTTCCAAAATCATTTTCAAACATTCCTTCTGAATATTCTTATAACTTACCAGCTCAGGATTTTGAAGAAGTTAGTTTTAGAAGGCTTTTAGAACTGTCTTTAAAAACACCAGATTCATTTTCTATTAAATATACATTATTTGTCCACAGATACACAAGTTTTAAATTCTGTTGATTCTAATTCCCAAATATCTTTCAAATACTGCCCCTTGACTCTGTCATTGCTATTGCTAAGTTCTACCCATCACCACTTCTCATTTACATTAATGCACTAATTTTAGAACTCTCTCTGCTTCTAATCTTAACTCCTTTCAATTCATCCAATTTTCAAGTTTTCAAAAAAATTTCCAAAGCAAACATCTGATAACAACACTATCTGCTTAAAAACCATCAATGCACTCTTTCATCTATAGAATAACAATGAATCCTTTAATGTGAATAATATGATATGCCAGTTAGAAAATTATTTGCAAATAACAGAAACAAAGTCAGACTTAAGAAGACACATGGGGTGATTCACAAAACTAAAGCTGGAAACCATCATTCTGCGCAAACTATCACAAGGACAGAAAACCAAACGTTGCATGTTCTCACTCATAGGTAGGAAATGAACAATGAGATCACTTGGACACAGGGTGGGGAACATCACCCACCAGGGCCTGTCAGGGAGTGGGGGGCTGGGGGAGGGCTAGCATTAGGAGAAATACCTAATGTAAATGATGAGTTGATGGATGCAGCAAACCAACATGGCACATGTATACCTATGTATAAAATCTGCATGTTGTGCCCATGTACCCTAGAACTTAGAGTATAATAAAAAAAAAATGAAGGAAAGACTGATAAAATAGATAAAATAGAATGAGAAAAAAGAAGTTCCAAGTCTTAGAAACACATGGATGGTCCTTTAGGGACACCCTCCATGTCAGCTGTGGGTCACTCAGCTCATACACCATAAACATAACAGAAGAAATGGGCAAATAACATGGCTTAGCTGAGTTAAAGTCACTGCCCACTCCTGTATCTAACAAGATTATACCCAATGGGAGGTGATAGTTTCTGTGGCAGAGACTGCTAATTATTCACAATATTCTGTCTTTTCATCCTATTTTTAGCTTCATATGTAGTCCTTTATAATAAAGCTTACAATTTTACCATTCTACACACTGTGTGACCATGTTCTGGCCAATGGAACATATGAGGGGAAGTGTACAACTACTGTGTACAACTCTGGGAAGTATCCTTAAAGATGGGGACAAGCCTTTTTCTCCCCTTCCTCTTTTCTGCTGGCTGGAATGCAGGAGTAGATGGGTCAAGCATGCATCTTGGACATCAGGTGGCTTTGAGACTGGAAGCCACCCATGTAAGGACAATAGCATAGAGTGAAGTTGAATCCCCAACACCATGAAGCACCACAGCAGCATCAGACTGACTACCTCTATACTCCTTTTATGTGAGAGAGAAGTAGGCACATTTCTAGTATATGCCACTGTTATTTGTGGGATTTCCATTATGTGCAGCTAAATCTAATCTGAACTAAAACAGTTCCTCATAGCAAACTCAATGTGTTAATACTGGAAAAAAGTGAAATGGGTGCTAGACAGAAATAAAGCAATAGATGCTTACTGCACACAGCCATTCACTTTATGCAGAGTTCATTTCTATTTAGGGTTGCCCAAATACATCAAGCCTTATTACAAAAAAAATTTGGCTGGTTGAATTGCATTTATCTGCTTCATCTGAATAGCTAACTTCTACAGACACCAAGTATCAGATCATCAATCGTGACTTCTCTGTCATTTTCTGAGTTCCCTTACTCCCTGGTGAGTTTTGCAACAGGGAGAGTTGCATACAGAAAGTTTGTTGGGATGTACTCTTACAAGATATATCCATAAGGAAGTGGGGAAGGTAGGACTGGGCAGAGGCAGAATGTGACCTGCAATGCAGTTACAACTGAAACCTCAGCCAATCCTAAGGGGAGATATGTGGCTATGAAGTTTCTTCAGTGTTGTCACAAATTGAGGCAAGAAGGCATACCTGTCTATCTTTACATCAGACAGTCATTTATTTTGCCCTTACCCCTTCTCTCCCAGGGAGATAAACCTTGGCTGAATAAGGTCCCTGTGGCCAAGGGCAATTTCCAGAGTGGGACTCAATTATGATCCTTCAGTAGCAGGCATCCTCAACGGGTAGGGGACAGGTGAGCACTAGAATATCCACCATAGTCATGGGCTGTGTCTCATTCATTTCTAAATGTCCAGTGCCTAACATCATAAAACCATGATTTGATTTTGTTTTGAAGGAACACATTGATGGATAATCAAACCAATAAATAATTACATCTGTTTTCAGGCAGAAGGAATAAAATCAATAGAGGAAAAATAGAAGATGTTCATTAGAAACATAATTATGAGAGCAAAATCCTGCTAGATAAAGTAAAATAGAATTGGAGTACCCTATCAGCTCTATGCTGACGTTCCTTAGAGATGAGGCAAATGAGACCCCCAAAAAACTTACATGGTCTTATTAAGGTACACTTTCAGTGTGAAATGGCACAACCAGTAGGTGCAAGGGTTAAGGCATAGGTACAGAAAGATAGTCTTGAAGATAAGAAATGATACTTCATTTGTTGAGATAACAGTGGATGAAGCTAGTAACACTAGTCAATATTACTGGAAAGGTAAAGGAGGAATTTAAAAGCAAAGGTTTCAATATTTTCAGTAAAATATAAGGTAAACATAATTAGTAGAAATTAAACTGTGTAAGAGCTTCAGGACAGTGAAAATTTACCAAAAAGGAAAAAATTACAGGAGTATCCTAAAAAATCAAGAGATGTGAAGAAGGTGGACTTTTACATAGGGATTGCTCCACTGGAAATTCAGTTAAAGCGAGATGGCAATTACCTGTCATTCAACGGATCACAATATTCAACACATCAAAGAAAAAGCTTATTTCTAGAATTTTTACTTAAGTAATATTCTTATGCTGAAAATACAGAGAGACTCAATTTGTTTACTTTAATATGATCCTTTCCTCCTATGAAAAGCCAATTTCAAAAGAGAAAGATTTTAAAGGCTTTTTCTTCTTTAAAGAACACAAACCATGTTGATTGCGGTATCTTGAAATTCTTGGAGAAATCATATATTAAGAGTCTCCTTTTGTTAGTATCTCTCTATAAAGACATGTTGTAGGTTCACAAAATTTATCTAGAATATGTCTTCCTCATGGGACTTAAGTTACATTACCATAAGCAGCAGTAGCAACAGCATCTTCATCATCATCTGCAACTTGATATGTTTATGGCACATCATTGTTTGCACAGGGCTTTACATACATCAACCACTGAATCCTCTTTATAGCCTTGTGAAGTAGAAGAAACTTATCCTCAGTACAAAGAGGTGACGTGGGCAAAGTCATATAACGAGTGTATGTCAGATAAAAAGCTAGAACCTACACTCTAACTCCTTTTGGCAAAGTACTTCTGTCCCCTGTGTACCACACACTGATGCTCAACTACATTCTTTTCTCTGCCATCAATGATCCCATGTTCTGTAGGTGATTTTAGCTATCTCTTCATCTTTCTTTAATTATTTAAAAATTACCAAGTGCTACAAGTAGAAAACACCAATTAAGATCACATTCTGTTTACATGATCAACCTGAACCGTGACATAACAACTGCCAAGCAGAAAAACAATCATCACCACCGTCCTTAGAAAACAACAGGATTTTTGCCTAAGGCAGGATGGTAGAATAAATTCTCACATTGGCAATAAAAAGCTTCAGAGGAAAAGCTTGGCATCAATCTAATAAATAAGTATAGCCAAGAAAGAGAAAAAGCATTTCTTTCCAGCATTCTGTGTGAAAACATAAGCAGGCACAGCAACACTTGTACAAAAAGTCATCTGAAACATATTTTCGAGTTCCAGTTAGCAGAAAATTCCTGCAGATCCGAAATTTCTATAAGTTGCTTTTTATTCTGAGTTCTGCTTGAAGATTTACTTGATTTTGTCGATAGATTTTTCACAGATCTCAACTTTCTACCTAAAAGTGTTGCTAGTATTACGTGTAACCACAGCCAATTACATGCAATGGGAAAACAGTGTATTTTTCTGTTACATTTAAATGTTTGCAGTGGTCTGACAATAACAACAACAATAATAATAATAATAATAATAATAATAATAATACCAGTGCAAATTTCAGAGATGCATATTAGGGACAGCAGGTAACAGCAGGGAGGAAGCAGTGAATCCAGACCAGCAAAAGATATAAGCAGGAACTCGTCTGACTCAAGCAGTTTGGGAATAATGCAGATAAATCACAGAGCACGCAAAAGGGAATAGAATGCATTTCAGACTTGGCTCAGAGGAAAAGACACACTCAGGGAAACTGAATTTATACAGTCTAGAGAAAGAGCTTCAAGGAAGGAACCTGATCATAATCTATAAATACCACCAAGGTAACACCATAAATAATTAAGGGGAGAAACTACTCGTTTCTGAAGTAGGTCTAAACATGAAGTTTTAGATTTACTTCTCCCTTTGTTTCTTCCTGGCATCAGAGCACATGTGTATTGAGAGTTGTTTGCTCCTGCCTGGGATATACTGGGGCAGAGCACCAGAAGGGTGAGTGCCTGAAGCGCCTCTGTCCCTGCACGAGGAGCACGACTATCTCCCCCTTCCTTTCAGCCATGCAGCTCATCCCGGCCTGAAAAGAACAACTACAGGAGCAGAAGGAAAAGACCTCTGTCAGCTGACACTCCAGAGACTTGTCTCTGCCACTCCAGGAAGCTGGAGCAACCAGACCTTCCTAAAACCCAAGCAGAGAAGTGGGCTTCGTGTACGTTACTATCATTTACTGTTGCATCTAATTGCTCCAAATAGTACTAATCATGTGCTAGGATGGGGCTTCTCAATTAAAATGCACACAAATCACCTGGAGAGTTCCTTAAAACGCAGATTCTGATTTAGTAGGTCTGGGGTGAAACCTGAGATTCGGCATTTCTAACACGCTCACAGATGACGTCAATGCTGGCAGTCTACAGATCGCTTTGAGTAGTGCTGTGGTTTGAATGTGTCCCCCAAAGTTCACGCACCGGTTTTGGGAGGTAGGGACTAATAAGTGGTGACTAGGTTATGAGCACTCTGCCCAAATGAATGGATTAATGTTCTTAATGCAACAGTCAGTCAGTTATCGTGAAAGTGGGCTTGTTACGAGAGTGCGTTTGGCCTCCTCCTGCTCTCTTGCTCTTGGACACCTCTTCCCCTTCCACTCTTTGCCATGGGATGACACAGCACAAAGACCCTCACCAGATAATGACATCATGCTCTTAGACTTTTCAGCCTCCAGAATCATGAGCCAAATACCCTTCTACTGTTTGTAAATTATCCAGTCTCAGGCATTCCATTACAGCAACACAAAATGAACTAATACAAGTACCAAAGCTCCAGGAGCTGAGTTTCTTGGGGGAGACAGACACAGAAAGGGATAACTAAATGCAACATGTTGACATGCCATAGGCAGCTAACCCATCCTGAAAGGCACAGAGAAAGCAAACTTCATGGAGAGGACAATCCTCGAGCTGATTAAACACAAGGAGAAAGCACAGAGGAAATTCCCATGATATTTTCATTCAAAGATAATTAATATGGATAACTTTTGGGATTAGGAGAGATTGTATTAGCTGCTGCTTTCCTTTTGTTGGTCTAAGATTTTACAATGTTTTAACGTAAAACAGTGTGCAGCACAGGTTTTGGAGTCAAATAACCTCTCTGAGTTTCGGTTTTCTAGTGGCAAAACAAGTATAATAAAACCTGGCTCTGAAGTTTTAGAATAGATAATAAATGGTAAGTTCTCAACAAACGTTAAAACTCTTTTCTCCTTATATTGGCACCTAAAGAAAACTGCATCTCCAGCCTCACCATAAATGCTCTATCCCACATCCTACATATGTACTTCCTTTCCTGACTACTTAAATGTGCTTATGTCTAACAAAAATCACATTAAATTTACAATTTTACTTCTTTTTTTAGATGTGTTAAATGTATTATCCAACTTACTCACTAAGCATTTCTAAAATAATTGTTCATGAACCTCATGTTATTTAACATAAATACAGATGTGGCAATTGTACACCCTGGGTTTTTTAAGGCAGCTCTGAATTCCAATATCCTGCCCACTTATCAAACTATTCTCTCCAATTTGGGGCTTCCAAATATGATCAGAGATACACAGTTTGTGGGAAATATTTTACTAAATGTTTCATTCAATAAGTTCAAGTGTTATTTAAATATTCTTAAATGCAAGGCTCCACAGGGCAAGCCTACATGATTATGATACCGTCTGTGCCCTCAGTTTGCTCACATTACAGTGCTCATGGAGAGCACTTACTTAATGAATGATTGTGTGTGTGCAGAGAGGTAGTTGACAGGAGGCAGGGGAAGATCTGCGTGATATACGCCTACCTAAGTACAGTCTGGTGTTTGGTGCCAAATGTCTTGTTTTAGTTCCTGTCTACTTTATCTTTCTGGCCCACCACAGAAAAGACTGAAATAAAAGATGACTAAATGCCAAATTAATTTCTAGTATCATACATGGGTGCCCACTGGTTCATTTGTATTTAATGTCTGCGGTTCAAGGAATGATCTTCCTAAAATAGATATAAAGGCTTTGCAGTAATAATAGGCTGTGCTCCCTGAAATCTCCGTCTAGAATCTAGAATTTACCCCCAAGAGCACATAAAGGAAATTCTCTGTGATTGGCAAGCTGTAGTGAATTCTTATAATTTTATGTTGCCTCAGCATCCATTTTGAGTATAAGTTTAACTCCCTCATGCCAGAAGCAGGGCACAGTCACCCTTGACACAGTTTCCAGTTCTATACCACACCCAAATGGATTAGGCTGTGGCCAGAGGTAAGACTTAGAGGCATTTCTCCTGCCTACCAGACTGGACTCTCTGCTTTCCTGCTGCTTCCTTTAAAGGGATCATTCTGGCATTTGCCTGGGAACTTAAAGTGACCAAGATCCTATTCCTTTTATATACACTGTTAGTTGCCATGCTCTATTCTGTCTCCCTGCCTGACTCTTTTCATTCCTGCCTGGCGTGACCCGGGGATGAAGGACTGCCCTCAATCATTGCACCCTCCTCCCTCGGGATCTGTAAGTAATAAATCTTTCAACTTATTTCCTATTGTGGTGGTGTATTGAATTTGTGCCTTCCATCTGATGAACTCGGGCCTACTCAAGCTGGGTTTTCCCTGGGAGGCCAGAGTGAACACAAGGTCAGGCTCCCAGTGCTAGAGCGATGATCAGGCATGGATAAACTGGATATGGATCAAGAGCATTTGCCAGGATAAACAAGTTTCCTAGCTGAGAGACTCCCGGGTTGCATATCAGACAGCTGGGCATCAGGCCATCTGCCAGGTAAAAGAAATTTCCTGTAAAAGATACACAGATACACTACAAACACCCATATCCAGCTCTCCTTTATTTCCTATTAGGGCAGGGTTGCTAGCCGCTCTGGTGCTAGAACCCCAATTTAGTTGTGGACTCTTAAAATGCAAGCTCCTAAGGAATGCGCAGTAACAACAAGCTAGAGTTCGAGTGGGAGCTGATTTGGAATATACACTATTCTTACCTCTATTCTATCATAAAGAATCGGATTGAACCCTGTAGCTACTCGTTAAATCATTTTTACTGAAGAAAAATTCTGGCAAGAAAGGAAAGATCTACAAATGAGCAAAATGTCGACTCTGGCAATTATGATGATGAATGATTTGCTGAACAATATATTACACAGAGATTTTTACTCTCCATGAACACTGTAATGTGATTATTTTATGCCGTGCCCCTTGAAATACAATTCTAATGGTAGAAGCCACTGCTGCTCTTCTCTCCCCATTTTCAAAGAATGAAAAGAGAGAGTAATTAGGAAAGCCATTCAGAAGACTCTCAATAAACCTAAAATTATACCCATTCCACTAGCTATAGAGAATCAAAAGGTTGACTTTAATCCCTAAATAACTGGACCATAAAACATCACTTCTCTCCATGTACTGTCACTTAAATTTGAATTATTCAGCATAATAATGCTTTTTTAAAAAACCATGTTTCTTGAATAATAGGATTTCCAACAGGAAGTCTATGTACTCCTAAGAGAAAAATATTAAGAGATGACCAGGGTTCAAAATAACACTTTACCTCAACCCCACATTCAAAGCACTGGCTCAATCTGATGGTGTTAAGATATTTTTGTCCCCATTTCCATCTTTAGAAGTGTATTCATGCCATATAGGCAAGAGGATCAAACAAGATTTATTAAGGGGATATGTATGCATTCTTGTCTATACACTTAATCATTGAGGTTTGTGAATTTCCATCTCCTGGGTTCCTATCGCCCATGTCTATCCACTTGTAATGCATAGAACAAGAAATCTTCAGTAGTACAGAGCTATGATTTTAACCTCATTACTGTCACAAATTTTTCACAATATCTCCCCAAAACACTTTTTCTAAAATTAGGTCTCAATTCTCTTCACCCAGATTGCTACTCTCTCCTAGTCCAAATTCCTAATTGTTAACATTTTCCAATTCAGGCAACCTTCAAATCTACTAAAAATATCTTTCCTTATTGTTTTTATCCTCACATCAAATCTTATAGTAGGACATCAATACATATTGGTAAACGTTTGAGAAAATCTATATTTTCTGATTTAATTTGTATTAGTTTCTCCATCATCTAACCAACCTGTTAGTCTTCATTGAGTGCCACCAAAGTTCTTTGCCCTGAGTTAGAAGCTGAAAAAAAGATAGAAAGGTACTGAGTACACTCCCCATTACCAGGGACATTAAATCAAGGACCTGACAACCATTAGTCAAGGATTTTATTTCCTTTGCATCCTCATAAATTCCTAATTTTCCTTTGCTCATTCTAGGAAATGTATTCATCTCCTAAGTCAGACTGTTCTCCAAAGGTGGTGATAATTGCAGTAAACTTGAGAAGAGGGCAAATTACTAAAAGCTGAATGGTCTAGTGCTTCTCAAACATTAAGGTCCAAATGAATTGCCTCAGAACATTGTTTAAATGTGCATTCTGATTCAGTAGATCTAGGCTGCACCTGAGATTCTGCATTTCTAACAAACTCCGAGATGATGCCCGATACTGATGCTGCTGATCATTGAATAGCAAGGGGCTCCATTGTTAGGTCTCTGAGAGCAGTGTCTCTGTCCTTCAACTCTCACTCTAGAGTCTAGCACAGTAGACTCAGTACCTAGTATGTAGTAAATATTCAATAAATATTTTAGAAATAAATAATTAGTTGAGGAAGAGACATTATTAAAGAAGAAGTGATATGGTTTGGATGTTAGTTCCCTCTAAATCTCATGTTGAAATGTGATTGCCAGTGTTGGAGTTTGGGCCTGGTGGGAAGTGACTGGATCATGGGGGTGGATCCCTCATGAATGGTTTAGCACCATCCCCTGGGTGATAAGTGGGTTGCCACTCAGTTAGTTCACTCAAGATTTGGTTGTTTAAAAGGGTTTGGGGCCAAGCATGGTGGCTCATGCCTGTAATCCCAGCACTTTGGGAGGCCAAGGTGGGCAGATCACGAGGTCAGGAGATCGAGACCATCCTGGCTAACATGGTGAAACCTCGTCTCTACTAAAAATACAAAAAATTAGCCAGGCGTGGTGGCAGGTGCCTGTAGTCCCAGCTACTCGGGAGGCTGAGACTGGAGAATGGCATGAACCCGGGAGGCAGAGCTGGCAGTAAGCCGAAATTGTACCATTGCACTCCAGCCTGGGCGACAGAGCGAGAATCCATCTCAAAAAAAAAAAAAAAAAAAACCGTTTGGGACCTCTCCCTTAGCTCTCTTGCCCCAGCTCTCACCATGGGTTACACTGGCTGCCCTTCACCTTCTGCTATGATTGTAAGCTCCCTGAAGCCCTCATCAGAAGTAGGCACCAATACCATGCTTCTTGTAAAGCCTACAGAACAGTGAGCTAATAGGACTTCTTTTCTTTATAAATTACCCAGCCTCTGGTATGTCTTTATAGCAGCTCAAGAATAGCTTGGCACAAGAGGTAAAGAATATAGACAAGGAGTGCACTCACCTTAATTCAACTTTCCTTTATGTAGAGTTGGTCAAATAATTTCTAAACCCAGCTTCTCATTCTAGTCATTCAAACTGATCCATATGTAATTCAACATGCCTATCTTTCCACCTCTTGCCACACAACTTCCTCTGGGTTGGGCCATTTTCCTCACTGCATGTATACAAATGCACATTCATCTCGTAGAGTGCCCCACAACTCGTTCCTCTTCCCTCATAAACCTGGGTCCACCCACCTTTTCAGCTCAAGTCCTACCTCTTCCATGAAGTCCCGCCCAGCTTGCTCAGCCATACCTGATGCCACCCTTCCCAGGAGGTCTGTATCTCACAGTTATTTTTAGACATTGGAAGCAGAGCAAAGTGACAAGTGAGCAGTTCCATAGCAGAAATAATTAGTTCATTCGATGGCATAGTAATGAAATGTCTTTCTGTCAAGGCACAATTTACTGAGAGAATTAACATTCTTGTATTTCTTCAGTCCCTGCTAAGTAAGTAAAGAGAATTAATCATCTTCAGTAGCTTTTTCCATTCTTTTCTTGGAACACAGAGACAGGTCAAAAATATGACTCAAGCTATACAAAAAGACAAGACACTGGTAAGTGCTATGGGATAGTGGTTAGCACACGGTTTTGGAGATCAACACTTACATTCAAATCCCGGCTCCATCACTTGTTATATCTATGTCTTTGGGTAAGTCTTTTGACTTGTGGGAGCCCAAAGCTCTACACTTAAAGAGAGTAAATGATATACCCAATAAAATTTTGTAAAGATTAAATGAGATAACAGATGTGAATTGCTTAGCAAATTGCCTGGCATACAGCAGGTGTTCAAAGTTTGCTATTGTTACTATTACTACAGAGGGTTTCATGTCGGCAGTGGTTTTCAAAATGTGGTTCTCGGAGCAACAGCTAGCAACATCACCTGGAAACTTGTTAGAAATGCAGATTCTCACGCTTCACCCCAAAACTCTTGAATTAGAATCCTGGCAATGGGGCCCAGATACCTGTGTTGTAACAAGCCTTCCTGGTGAATCTGAGGCGCTAAAGTTTGAGAGGCACTGTTCTAAAGATTGAGGAAACTGTAGGTGTAAACCACCCAAGCTTAGTGTCAGGCACAGGAGGGACTACCCACTAAATGTCTCCTAATTTTTTAATAGGATATTATTTTCGCTCTGAAAGTACTTTATTTTCCTACTTCCCAGCACTAAACTGTCCTGCCCTGTGTATGAAACTACCCAGTTACTTCAAATTACAGAGCTGCCTAATTGCCAGCCTTTGACAGTGCTCCAAACTGCTGCTCACAAACTATTTAATTGCTTATCCAATTGCCTACGTAGAAACACCCGTGGGTCTAATTACCAGCCGCTGACCCCTGGCTGCAGAAGCATGACCACAGGCTCTCCCATCGCCGTCAGAGTAGCATTCCAGGCAGAGCGCTGCTCGCTCAGCTCCGGTTCTGACACTTCCGCTCGCTCACCTAACATCCCTGTGGCCACATGAACCAACTATGTGCATCATTATGAATTGCTTTGGCTTTTTTGAGCTATGGGTTTTTTTTGTTTGTTTGTTTTTTGTTTTTTTTACTTTTCTTTGCCTTTATTTTTTAAGAATCGGGAGGTGGGGGGTCGGGGCGTTAGGGATAGTTGCTTTTGTTTCCTTAACAGCAGAACAGTAAAACTTTTCCATAAAAACTGTGTATTGCTCAAGGCCAGGCCGTTAAGCAGCTGGGGCATTTTGGGCACTGCCTGTTACTGATTTTATTTCCTTTCCACTGCACTTGCAAGCAAGTCATTTATCTTTAAGTTAGCAAGCAAGAAATGGGAAATAAAAGAAATACGTTTTATTTAAAGCAGTGTTTGTGGCTAGGCATGAGGAGGGAAATGGGCACTGCCTACACTGACCTCATTTTCATTCCACAGAACTGACAGAGGATCAATTTACCTGTTTTGGAGTCCCACGTTCATCTCTCATCTCTCTGATTCCCTTATGTTTCTTTTGGTGCTCTCCCTCCACCCCTCCTGTCATATCAGTGTTCTCAAATTTTTAGGAGAACAAACTGAATCCAGGCCAAGGGATTTCTTCTTGTATCAAAAGCCCCTAGACATCTTTTTCCTCTCTGAGGGAACTGGCATAGGATAAATAAGCCATAATTTCAAGGTGTAAACTAGATGGGAACCTCTTTTTTCTCCATCCAAATGGGACAAACAATAATCAAAGAAAATGTTCTACTTCCATCATCTATTCTTCTTTAATATGGCTATATATGATTCTACCATTCATCAATGCAACCTGTGATATAATAATGAAACAAAATAGGAATGAGCTATAAATGTCCTCAAAATACAAAGATACTGGTTTTTTGAACACATTCCATTTGCTTGCCTTTAAAATATTACACAACACCCACTTTAAAGACTTGGTAAGAAAAAGTATTGCATTACCTATATGGAGGGGCAAAAATGGGTTCAACGCATTTACTATCATCAGAGTAAATCTCTGATTTCCCAAGATCTGCTCTAAATATACCTGATTCATGTTTCCAAATCAAATGGCATTTTCTTGTAGCCTAATTTTTTAAAATTGCTTGTTTTCTGCTATTTAAACTTTTAAGGACGGTTTACCTACAGTGGATAAATTCTACGCCCACTATTGTTTATTCAATGAATATCCAAAAGTAAGAATGTGCCTCTAGCTTTGCCATAATGCCCTCTGCTTCGTTTAACATAGTAGACAATATATGATAATCACTGATTTTCTTATCTGTCCCTAACGAGCCAACTGTGAGCTGGGAAACATCTACTATATCCCAAGAGTCTAGCAAAGGACAAGAATACGAGCTCTTCGTAAATATTTTTGTGATAGAATGAATAAAGAAGAACTTTACAAAACTTTGAGACTCTTTTTTGTATTTTTACATAGACATATTTTCAGTGGCACCAGAGAAATGAAACCACATAAAAAATGTAACTTATAATCTTTATCCCATATAAAAGATAAGTTATTTCAAAGAAGCTTATATAATTTAACTATTAAACTAGTTATTAGGGTATAAGTTAAAATAAACCATGAGGTATTTACTCAAAAAGGATGATGCCAATTAGGAAAATCCCTTGAAATTATGCTACCTGAAAACTAATAGTATGACAAGCTAAACAAACTTTGCAACAAAGAAACTTTTCCTCTCTATAAAATTACTTCACCCAAGTCTTTTCATGTTCAACCATTTCAGCAAATTTTTTTCTGGCCCAGTCAACTTATTATGCATGTGTAGTACAGTTTCTCTCTAAAATATAATATGGTAAAAATACACTAAAATCCCAGAAGTGTCTAGAATAAAGATGATACACATGCTCCCACAAAGGCCCCCAATCATAAAGACACACATTGCTTTCCTATTTTTATCTTCCTCAGATCATGATGAATTAAATCATCAATAATCCAAAAGTAAATGCAAGATTTAAACTTTAGGCTCATGCACAAGCATTTTTTAAAAACCAATAGAAATGTGAATGTTGTTTGTGAAAAGAATATAGATCAAACTTAAATTTAAACCATTAAATTGTAGTAAGGTGACCTACCATGAAAAAGAAACTCCAAATTAGGCAATTACTTATAATGTGTCTGTAACACTCAGCTTCTGTTTTAATCGTCCTTGAATGCCTAGCCCACCCTATCAAGGGGAACCTTTATAGAAATCTAATTTTAGTGTGTGTCAATACATGGAAAAACAAAAGTACACCAAACTAGCATCAATTTCAGAATGGACTTTTCAGACCTCAGATTTGCATATTTTGGCTTTGATGGATATAATTCACGATCTGACATGGTTTAAACCTAGCAAGCCAGGTTTCTTCCTCTGATGATACTCGTGGGCCATTTACAATGCATGTCAGTATGCAAAAATCCGAGTGACTGGTGTTGATTAGACAAAAGCCAAGCAAGGACAATTACTAAAACTGGGCTGCTTGCCCTGTACACACTTCTAGTAAGAAAATTGATGAGGAAATGTGTGTGAGACAAGTGGCGAAAAGAAGCCTGAACGAAACAAATTCCCAAAACAATCTTTGGAAGTCAAAGCTGGGATTTTTTTTTTTTTTTAACATTTACAGTCTGACATGTAATCAAATAGCTTAGGTTATTTTTATGTTACATCTTTTTTTCTTTTAAAATTAATCCCATAAAAGAGAACAGCTGCTAAAAGCTAGTTTCATCCAAGATTTAAGAAGTTTCAAATGAAAAAAAAGAGTTCAAGTCTGCAAGCAGATAAACAAACAAACAAACAAAATTCCTAAAATAACACACAACTTCTCTTAATTGTGGTCTCAGAGCAGTTTCCCCTGTTGCTAATGTTACTATAAATATAGTGTTGAATTCTGAAAATAAATTTCTCTGGTCAGTTTGGTGATTCAGTGTGTTCTGTTAGATGATCCATTTCATTGTAATGATTCCCCAAATACAAACAGTTTTAGAACATCTTAAATGTAACCTAAGTTCTTTAACCAGGAGAAGTCTTAATGATGTGAGAAAGGACATTGACTTATTCATTCACACACTCTCCCAATCAATGGGAAATCTAGACCATACTCCTATCACTGCCCAACCCTCAGGTCTCACCCCTCTGCCTCATTTTCTCAGTAGAAGTCCTAAGGTTAATTAAAGGAAAATAAGAAAAGGCTCCCTGACTCAGGCTTCATTCTCACTAATTAGAGTTCCTGCTCAGTGTCTCCAACCCCTATGCCCCCTTTTCTCACTAGACATGTTAGCTCAAACAATTTTCTGAAATATCTTTGATTCTGTGAAAGATATGAGTGAGATAAAAGTTCTCACAAGGAAGTCAGACCAAAAAAAAAAAAAAAATCAAAACCTGATAATAGATCTTATATCTTCCTCCAAACTGCAAAAATGTATGCTTAAAGGAAGGAACAACACATAGAATCATGAAATCAAAGAACTGTAGAGCTTGTAGGTATAGCAAGATATAGATATATAATCATCTAGCTCAGCAGTTCCCGAATAAGAGTCCCAAAGCTGCTGCCACTCCTTGTCAAAGTGTTCACCATTAAAGTCAAAATGAAAAAAGTAAAGGCAATGTAGCAAGTTTTGATAAGGCTCAATTTGTTCAATGTGAAGGATTACCTGTTATTCTGAAAGTGGACTTCCTACGTTTTTGGCATTAAAATACTTTATTTAATGGAATAATGGTAATAAAGATGATTTGCTTGGGGAAGAGTTACTTGTGATTACTTGACAAACTAAAAGTTGACAAATCTGTGTTGGTCCACAATATATTTTTCTTAATTTTCTGTTGTGTGAATTTCCTAAGCTTGAAAGTTTTATTTAATCCAAACACTATTTTTTTTTTAATTTTACTTTAAGTTCTGGGATACATGTGCGGAACGTGCAGGTTTGTTACATAGGTATACACGTGCCATGGTGGTTTGCTGCACTCATCAACCCATCATCTAGGTTTTAAGCCCCGCATGCATTACGTATTTGTCCTAATGCTATTCCTCCCCTAAGCCCCCACCCCTCAACAGGCTCCAGTGTGTGATGTTACCTTCCCTGTGTCCATGTGTTCTCATTGTTCAACTCCCACTTATGAGTGAGAACATGAGGCGTTTGGTTTTCTGTTTCTGTCCAAACACTATTATTTTATAGATGAAGCCTGGTAAGATAAAGAAATTAGAACAAAGTTATGCAGTCTAGTAAGTGCCAGAATGAAATATAGGATTTGTCTTTTTTGACTAGAAGTCAATGCTTTTTGGTTTTGAACTGTATAGGTGTCCTTTAAACATAATAATAATAAAGACTATTTTTTTCTCATGAACGTGGAACAGTTGGTGGTTAAGAAAAAGAAGAGACCCTCCAAATATTGGAGTTGTTCTGTCTCTATGCAGTTTGTTAATAATGCCAAGTACTTGGAGAACTGAATTGATAATTGTTTTGAGTGGTTCCACAAGAATAAGACCCTTTTCCTCCAACAAACCGGCAAGTTATTTGAGTGAACACACCACATCAAATGCCTGGTTTATAGTTCCATAAAACAAGAATCATATTTTGTGTCGAAGCATAGTGAATTGCACATGTTACTATCCAGTTAATTTAAGCAAAAAAAAAAAAACCCAAACCTACTATTAAAATAAGAATTGGCTTGGCTGTATTGTCAATTTCACTAAATAGTTCCTCATTTCAAAGTAATTAAACTTATCCTTACAATAGAAAGATTTAACCATGGTGCTCAACATAGAGAGAAACGTGGCTTAATAACCATTGATTAAAATCACTGAAAGGCTGAAAATAATAGAGATCTACAGATATAAACAAAAGATTAAATATAGGTAAAGTACTTCTGACAAAAGGAAAGTACTACCTTTTTTCTAGACTTTATTTTTTCTATGAAATAATCTCTTATTTTGTTGGTGGTGTTTGTTATATTTGCATGGTTTCTTTATTCCTAAAACATGGAATTCCAGTTACAACAACAAAATTGCCACTGAAGTCTTGCTTTACAAAAGGCTGTTTGGTAAACAGAACTGTTCATTTGTTCTAATGGCTTTCTTTTTCTAGATTTTTCCTTTCTGGGATTTGAATAAACATGTGAAAATACATAAACCTCTGAAGATAAAAATCTAAATCTCTTTAGTGAGCAGTGTTAAAAGAATGGTGGCTACATGAGAATAAAACTGGAGGGTACAGATTTAAACTGAAGAAAATAGAATTTCATTTAGAATTAAGCCTTTAAAAAAATAACAATGTTATGTCTACATAACACAAAATAAGAGTTTTTTCAAGTTAAAAAAAAAAAGGAAGCAAATGGCTATGGGCAATGTTTTTGTCAAAAGAGTTCCAACGAGTTTCATTCTGCTTTGCTTTTTTTAAATTCTTTTTCTATTTGGATTCAAATATTTGCCCCTTTCTTTTAGTATCCCCAAGAGGAACATTTTGGCTCAAAAGCTCGCAGCTGATGATTGACACTCCAGAAGTAAAACCTACTGTACATTTAGGATTATAGTAACCAGCAGTTCCTAAAAAGTCAAGCCATATCCAATGTCTAGAATGATGTTTGTGACAGAAAGACAAGAGAACATCATTTAAACGTAGTTATCCACTAAGGAGCTTTATAAAATCATACCTAAAGATGGTGTCATAGGCCTCCTTCTGATATAGAAATCTAGGGATGAAAATGAAGGTCTGTAAAGATTCGAAAGTGAAAATAATTTACTGTTTCAGGAGAAAGTTATCCTCAATATAAATATTTCGTTTATGCAGTGACATTCCGCCCCTTTTCCTGACTCTAATTTCTCCACAGAACCAGCCCAGCCCATTTTTCACTATGTCACAAATGAAGCACAGTTTGTATCCGCTGGAGTCTGAACTTCCCTGCCTAACTCCCGAGCCTTGATCTGATGACTCCTGTGGCCAACATTTAACAATAGGAATTTTCAGCTCATGTCTGACTTTTCACCTGACATCTCGCCCATGTATCATTCCCTTTCCTATCCTTCATGATGTTTTTACCTCCATGTGAAAGGTCCATTTCTCCTTTGCTGTAAATCCTCCCAATCACCTGCACCTCCCCTCTTCTGGGAAGCCTTCATCTATTCATGGAGGCAGTATGTAAATATCAGGGACTATGGTATCAGGGAGACCAAGGTCCTAGTCCTGGCTCTGACACATTTACTTATTTTTGACTCTGTCATTTAACTCCTCTGGGCCTCAAATGCGTCTAAGATTCCTGTCAGTTTTAACTTGATGTTAACAAATTAAAAGGTACTCACTAAACATGAATTATTTTGATTACTCCAGCCTCACTACTCAATTTTGTTAGACTTTTTGGTTCCAAGGAAGAAAGTGAATCAAGGGGCTGATGCAACTGAGGGGTTATTGTAAGGATAAACATGCACAGGAAGTGTTGAACAATCTGGTATCAGGAAGACCAGGCGTTATAGTCAATTTTGGTCTCAGAAAGCATAAAACTTTGTAGCAAAGCTGAGCCTTGGGGTTTTCAATAAATATTTTGCCCTGTGACTGAGGTGGTCATTCTGTGTCTACTTCTCTGATGCCATCTCTATCAGCCAGATTCTCCTTTCCATCTCTCTCTCTCTCAGTCTCTCTCTCTTTCTCTCTCTCTCCCTCTCTTTCTCTATCTCTCCATAATTTCATCTTGCAAGACCCCCATCCATGACAGCCCAACCTCTCTATACATCACAATTGCCTTTGGCCTTCAATTCCCACAATTGTCTCGTTCTGTAACTATTTCCTAGTTCAAATTTGCTAAGAGGAAATTGGATAGGCTCAGTTCATATTTTGGCACCAAGCCTTCCCAAGAGTCAGTCACAGTCTATGGACTAGCTTCTTTTGTATCAAGTGCCCTCATATAATCCAACGATTTGTGGAACTGAGGTGAGGGGGTAGAGTCAGGATCACCTGGAACAAACATGACCATGAAAAACCAGCCCCTTCCAAATCATGACCACCTAAATGGAGTTGTGGGAAGGACAAAGCTCCAGAATGACAGCAAGTAGATTACTGTCCTTTTCTTAGAACTTAAACAACTTTCTTTATCAATAGTTCTAAAGTTTACTCTGTTAGAACACATTCTAAGGAACAGCACAAGTGGAGAGGAGGGTTATGTGTAGTTAATCTGGAAAATTATTCACCACCAGATGATTCTAATAAGCCACTCTCTGCCATTCATATCCAGGTGGAAAACTACTGCTCAATAGGATCTAATTTATCCTTTTATTAGACATCACTTCTTATTGTTTACTATTTGAATTTTAGTGTGTTCTCCCAAATTAGTTATTACCTTCTTAATTGTAGGCATGGTGCTTTATATAGACACATTTTTTGTAACCTTTCTCTTTCCCCTTTCCCAAGATCACGGGGAACCACATGAGTGCTAAATTAAGACTTTCGTTTATAAATATATATGATTTTAGCACTGGAAAGAACTTTGGAAATCTTGACTCTACTTGTTGATTTTAGAGATAAGAAAAAAGAGTCCAAGACAGTGAAAATGGCTAAATGGCTTCTCCAATATTACACAGCTAATCAGTAACAAAGCTAGGACAAGAACCCAGGTAGGCTAAGTCCTCAGCCAGGCTTCTGCCCCCCCTATATCCACTGTTAACTAATACACAAATGTGGATAACTCAAGTCCTAAAAATTCATTTACAGTTTATCATATAACTAGCTAACACTGAATTTGTCAGGTATTTCCTCCAATACCAAAGTGGTATCTGCAAATCTGTATACATATTGAAAATCAATCAATCATCTCAGTGTTTTCATAAAACATCTATTACCATTATTCACAGCTGTTATTTCTATAAAGTTGTTGCAAACACTGAATTAGCAAATACTGAATCATTGTCCCTGCGCAAAATACAAGTTTAAGTTACCGTGAGCCTCTCGTCACATTTTTGTCAACCCATCAATACATAACTTTGTTTGATATCTGTTTCTGTTAAAGGCAGCTTATTAAATATATACTATTCATTAACATTGAACTCATGATCAACAACAATATAACTCATGCCTGTACAAAGTTTATCTAACATACTGTTTTCTTTATAAAGCATATGGCAGCCTTCTTGCACACAGAAACACTAGATAACACTTAAGCACTACGTTTGGGGGCCATTTTAAATAGCAATCCTTAAGTAATCACCAAGAGAAAAAGAGTCCCTGCAAAATGCAAGAAAATAGACCACAAAAAGAATACCTGTTTACAGCATGAGGGATGAAACAAGTAGGTAGAGTATCTCCTTGTTCAACCTCAGCTGAGAATGTTGACTTCAGGTGACTCAAATTTTTTGCCATTCTGTCCATGTCTTTGAGTGACCATGAAAGCACCACAAACATTGATTTGGGGGTTACAAATACATTTCAGCAAATAGGAGAATTTTCAAACAAGAAATCCATGAAGAATGAGGATTGACTGTACATATACAGACTGGGTGAATAAACTGTGTCCTATTTTCTCTTTGATACTTTATGATCTCCTATGCATAAGAACTACCATAATAAGCAGTCAACAGTTCCTTTGATGTTAGTGGAATATAGCCTCTAGGACTCTTGGGGTGTGTGTGTGGGTGTGTATAGATATATATGTGTATTATTCACAGCTAGGCAGAGAGCACCAATACTAAACACTAAACAAAATTATACATTATGTACAAATGGTTTTTTTTTTTTTTTTTTTTTTTTTTTTTTTTTTTTTTTTTTTTTTTTTTTTTTTTTGAGAATGAGTCTCACTCTGTCGCCCAGGCTGGAGTGGAGTGCAGTGGCGCGATCT